>NC_061119.1:32386748-32517402 GCF_002878395.1 Capsicum annuum | reverse complement strand
AAGTGTATGAAAATTATATAATTATTGTATAGAATGTGTAAAAAAAAATGTACAGTTATTGTATAGATTTTGTATCAAAACCATATAATTTTCGTATAGAATATTTATATGTATAAGATTTGTATAGAAACTGTATAAAAGGTGTGTAGAAACGGTATAGAACAAGTCAGTAAATTAAAATGGCTAAAAAGTAAAATTTAAATTCCATGACCTTTTTCATGGAAATAGTTTAATTTGAGTGTCGTTTCTGTCCTTTCCTCTATATAATACTGATACAGTTTTCAACTTGGGCCATTCGGCCCTTTTAAAAATATTTTATTTTTTTGCTATAATTTTATTAATTGAAAAAATATTTTGTTTTTTATTATTTAGAAATAATAATTAAATTTATTTATATAAAATGATATAATTATTAAATAAGATATGTATCTATATAAGATATATGTGTAGAAATTGTATAGTTCTATCAAATATGTATATGTATAAAATATATAGAAAGTGTATAAAAATTATATAATTATTGTATAAAATGTGTAAAAAAAAATGTGCAGTTATTGTATAAATTGTGTATCAAAACTGTATAGTTTTTGTATGGAATATTAATACGTATAAGATATATATAGAAGGTGTGTAGAAACAGTATAGAACAAGCAAGTAAATTGAAATGGCTAGAAAGTGGAATTTAAATTCCATGACCATTTTTGTGAAAATAGTTTAATTTGAAGTGTCGTTTCTGTCCTTCCCCCTTGTTTTTAAATTGTGAGCTGAGGGTCTATTGGAAGAAGCCTCTCTATCTCATCTCTGAGGTAGCAGTACAGATTGCATAAATCTTACCTTTTTCATACTCCATTTATATGAATATACTCGTTATGATGTTCTTTTCTTAAAAAAAAAAAAACGAGGTCAAAAGATGATTACAAATTACATTAGTTAGTAATCATCAATTTGTATCAAATTGTAAGAATTCCTCAAATGATTGAAATGTAATGTATTTTTGGAGGTTTTTAAAAACATCCACAATAAAACCACCACTACAAGAACAATTTTAGGGAGTTTGAAATACATGCCACAAATTAAATATTTAATGACGGTTTTTTATAACCCACACACCTAAACCGCTATAAAAAGAACTAATTTGTGGGGGTTGGCAAAAATGCCACAAAATAAATGTATAATGGGGGTTTCTTATGACTCCCACAAATAAACCGCCATAAATTACTAATTTTTATGTAGTGACAAAGTCCTTAAAAGAAAAAAACGAAGAAAATGTACTCCATGCATGAATTTGATTATGATAATTTCAAAATCATGATGAACATGTATAAATAGTAAGAGGAATGGGTAAGTTTTCTGGCCTTTAACAACTTTCATATATTTAATAATTTCATAATTCAAAAATTTATTACACTTATATTTTTATTTGCTACAATAGATAATACATCTGTTGAATAGACCACACATCGATTGTCTAACTTGCAATAGATGGATAATGTATTAACAAGTTCAGAGATAAGTCCAATAAATGTCTCGTCTGTTGTAACAAATTACTTATTTTTCATATACTGCAACGTATTATTCATCTACTATAAATTATAACTTGTAGTGGATGAGTAATTTGTTAATAAGTTTCGAGATAAGTACTGGTTTAACCCTTTTCGGATTTTATTTTAAAGAAAAATGATTTTGGCTTTTTTAAAAATGTTTCAAAAGAATATTCGAGAACATTTCAAAATAATTTTAAGAAATTCACAGAGCCGCCACTTGATTTTTATAGAAAATATCAAAAAAACTTAAAGAGATTTCAAAGATTCAAAAACAGAAATAAATATTTGAAATGAGAGAATCTGAGTAAGGGTTCAATTAACACCCTAAAAAAGTTTTTAAGGCATTTAGGAGTGTCTATTTTAAAACGGTTCACCAAAAGATCATTTTTTGACTAACTAAAAAAGTGACTAACTTTGTGAAAAAGTTAATATTAAAATTAATTATCCATACATTCAAAATCGCATTTGTTTATTCAAATGAGAAATAGTCTACTTGAATTAGAAAAAAAAAGAAGCTACAACATATTAATTTTGAGAAAAATTATGAAATATTTCGTTTAATTCATGATTAATTTTTGAGAAAACATTACAAGATATTCTACTTGAGAAATACTTTACTTAATTCATAATTAATTGTGAAAATTTTGAATTTTGAGAAAAAAAATAAAAGAGTATTTTAATTGAGATAATTCTACTTAATTCATGATTATTTCTAAGAAAAAATTATGAAATATTCTACTTGAATTAGAAAAAATTTTGAAATATTCTACTTGAATTAAAAAGAAACCTACCTAAACTAGGTTGTTGTTGTTGTTGTTGTTGAAAAGTTTTCATCAATTATGAAAATTAGAATTTACGAGAAAACTTAGTCTCTTGAATTTGAGAAAAAATATTTTGACTCAAGTAGGTTATTAGTCATATGAACAAGACAAGTGTCATTTTAAAATAGAAGACTTAACCTTGAAAACTAGTTTTAGGAAGAAAAATAGAAAGAACCCCTTTAATCCATTTAGATGGAAAAAATTAAATGAGAAATTTTTGAATCAAATATGAGAATCGAGGTAAAATAGAATAGCAACAACATGGAGAAATATTAGATTAATTAATTAAAGTTAATTCAAATAAACAAGTATAAATTGTAATATATAAGAGAATAAAAGATTGAAAGTTGGAGTTGGGCCCTTTTTGGCCCATCAGTGAGCTGCCCCAGCCTTTGGGCCGAATATTCATGGACTTTGGTCCACTTTCAGCTTTGTATATCATCTGCATACCACAAACTCTCTTCCCCCGTTTTTGGTTGTATATATGTTGTATACCAGCTTCCGAATTTGTATACCAACTCCTTAGCTCGATTTTTGACCCCTTGTATCCGTATACCAGCTTTCAAGACCTGAACAAAGTGTATATCTGTTGTATATATTTGTATACAACCTGATTCTCTTGAGTTTTAGTCCATTTGGACTTTTTGGAAGCTTGGGACTTGGTCCCAGATAAATGCCGAGGTATGGAGTCTCATTGGACTCGGATCAATGTCACATGCCACAAGGAGAAGAATTAATATATGAATCCCAACAAGAATCAACCAAGGAAATAACAAGGAAGCATTCCATGTTGAATTTGAAAGAAAACACAAGTACGAAAAATGATATGTTTGTTAAGAAACTAAAATTAAATACCTTAAGAAATTGTACATTTTAACTTAACAAGTGTATTTAAAACATGAATCCAACAAGCACACATTTAGTAATCATATGGCTGAAATGTACTTAAGAAGGAAGGTCCACTTTTTACTCATGATCAAATAAATTTCACTAAGATACTGCCTCCCATTTTTTTAAAGCATATATCAAAATTCTCAATTAATGGAAGATAAGAAATAAAGAGGGACACTAAAACAACCCTTAAAATCAAACCATTTAAAACCTAATGTCAAACTCTATCCAGTTAAGAGGAAACAGTAACAAAACATCTTTAAATACTATACAGACATAGCTAAGTCATTGGGAAAAAAAATGAAAATAAAAGCAACAACTTAAGTCATATCATTTTTTAACTAGTAAAGACATGAACATTGAATCCATCAACACACTTAAACACCAGTGAGATAAACATTTCACACCGTAAAGCTTAACACAACAATGATAAATACTGAACAGTTGTTTTTAATAAAAAATCTTTCAAGAGTGAGAACACCTTGCATATACAAGATAAAGTTGCAGATTCAGAATGACAACAAGCAGCCACATAAACTTATTAAAGTTTGAATCTTTACCAAGAAACACACCAATAACTGAATCAAAACGCAATTTCCAGTCGTAGAATTTTTAAGTAATATTGAACAATACCATCTCATGAGCACAAAAGCAAAAATAATCAGAATTCAATATTCTCATACCAATCATGAAAAAAGAAATAGTAAACAACAATGCGACCTAAATGCTACTCCAACGACGAAATCCATGAATCAATTTAATTATTATAAGATGATAATGAAATCACATAATTTCATCATATCATATCAAACCTATAACCTTTCAATCCTTTTGCAGCAAATAATTCCACCATCAATTTGCTTACGAACAAAAATTACTAAAACGAAGAATACATAACGAAGAAATTAAAAGACAAAGATGTGTTTACCTTTTTTAGTGCAAGAACCACTACCACCACCAACATACCCAGTGTATTCCCACCTAGTGGGGTCTGGGGAGGGTAGAGTATACGCAGACCAGACCACTACCTCAAAAGAAATAGAGAGGCTATTTTTGATAAACCCCCCGCTTAGGACCAATAACAGTATAACAAACACAAAAGATAAGTACATATAAACTAGTATGGTACGCAAGAAACTCCAGACACAGAGGAGCGCTCCCCTACTATTATCGACACACTCCCACCCCCTAACCCTCTACCCTAATCTGCATCCTCCACATCTTCCTATCAAGGGTCATATCCTCTGTAAGCTATTACTGCTCCATATTATGCCTAATCACCTCCCTTCAATATTTTTTCGGTCTACCTCTACACCGCCTAAAACCATCCATAGCCAAAGTCTCACATCTCCGCACTGGAGCATCAGAGCCCCTCCTCATCACATACCTGAACCAACGTAATCTTAATTCTTACATCTTGTCCTCCACCGAGGCAACTTTTACCTTCTCTCAAATAATCTCATCTCTCACCCTATGTTTCCTGGTATGTCTACACATCCATCGCAATATTCTCATCTTCGCATTTAGTGCAGGAACTGAGATAATGAAATGACAAAGATGACTTTGAAATTAAATTTTAACTTAAGTTTTGCCGAAGTTTAGGATGACTTCGACAGATTTTTGGTTACGTGGTATTAAAGAAATGCTCCTTCAAAATCCCTAAACTTTTCCCAAAAAAATTCTCTCTTTCTCCTCTATTCCTCTCTATCTATTTATAAACAAAATTGGGGGGAAATATTAGGGTTTTTGGATTTCAAATTTGGATTTTTAATTGAATTTCTTGAGAGGCTTTGAGTTTTATTGTGGGACAAAATCATTAATAGCCTTGTACTCCAATATTAATGAATGTGGTGTATCCATTGGATTCTTGCCGCAAAAGGATGAGCAAAGTCTAAAAGTGGGAAAAGTTGATGAATTTCTAGCTATTATTGTCTATATGGAGGGGTAAAAGGGTAAAAAAAATGGGAACGACTAGGTTGACTACGATTGGTGATAGATTGAAGCTGTTATTGGTATTGTGAGGGCTACGCACCGTTGCTAAGGTAGTGTTATTGGTAATCGGGTTTCATCGTGATTGTTATGGTGGTGTATGTCATTTGGCGTTGAAGCTTTTGATATTGTTGTTATAGGAAGAGAAAGGCAATAACGGGTTGGGTCAGCTATTTTGGGCCTGTTGGGGCGGCTGGTTAGTATTATATGGGGGCTGATTTGAAGTGAATTGGGCCAGGTAATTGTTGTTATTATTTTATTGGGCTGAAATTGTTTTGGGCCTAAATTGGGGCAGTTTGGAGTAATTTTTAGAAGGGAGAGGGTAGAAATTAGGAGATTTTTGGGATTTAGGCCATTTATTAAATAGCCAAAAATGAGAATTTGGACAATTATAATTAAACTTTAACCTAATTAAAATTCAATTAACCAATTGCATTGCAAATATGATCAATTTGATTTTCAATTAAGTTCTACTTTAATAAATTGACTAAATTAAAACACTATGTGAAACAAATTAACAACCAATTCAACCCCGAGTTTCTTGATTTAATAAAATCAAACAAATATTTTTCAAGTAAATTATTTTGAGAATAAATTATTTTTAAACCAAGATTTTATCCATTTGAATCCATATTTCAGATAATTTTGATTAAAACATAATTTTTTGTAAAGTTATATGATTTCATATACGCAAATACAAAAATATGTAATTGTTACTTAAAACAACTAAAATTACCTAGATAAATACTTGTCACGACCCGAGACTGCCTCGTAGTCGCAAAAACAGTGCTTATAGTCACCATTGACCACAAGTTAACTCATGAGCTGGTACCTGCTGTGAGCACTGAATAAACTAGCAATAAAACATGTATGCGGAAGATAAGCCAATAAGGCCAAAATTAATCTAAATACTGAAAGCGTGATTCAATCACAAGTCTATAAATGTCTGATAACAATACTGAAAATGCAACTAACAATACTGATAAATTGACCAATTATCTAACTGACTGTCTGTATGTCTGAAAGCCTCTAAACTGACTGAGGAGTTAATGGGACAGGACCCAACTGACTCCAACTGGCTAATTGAAAAAAATACAAAAATAACTGAATAATCATAATAGGTCCTTGATATATGAGGACTTACCACTGCTGCTGCTGCTGAAGCGCTGGACTGTCTAAGTATGGTCGAGAAACTGAGCGTCCGAACCTATGATATAAGGCGTCATAATGCAAAGAAGAGTATGTGGTCAGTACTTTGAATGTACTGGTATATGAGATGAGGTCAGGCTGATATACATGGTTAACTATACATATGAAATATGGATAACTGAATAACATGAGGTAACAGAACATGAATGCATGGAAATTGAAATATCTGAGAATGCAAGACCAAGCATGTAACGCCCCGAATCTGGTACCTGGAATGCTATGCGGTGCGAAGGACCACAAGCTAACCCATGACTGATATCTGTAACTGAGCACTGAATAATATAATGTAAATATGAGGAATATAAGCTGTAAGGCCATAAGGTTCAAAACTAAACTAATAGTAAATATAATACAATGTCTGTAATTGGGTATAACAATACCCTAAACTGAAATAAACTATTTGAAACATGTTGTAGTCTGAAAGCCTCTAAATTGTCTGAAAACTGTGAAGTTGATGGAACATGTCCCCAACTAACTTCGAACTATTAAAGTAATAAAGTAATAAAATAATTATGTTATCCTCGAATGATGAGGACTCACTGTAAGTCTGGCTGATGAACTCTGATCTACTAAGGATGCTCTAGAGCTCGTGCTTCTAAACCTATGGTATAAAACACCATAGCATAAATGTGTCAGTACGTTGAATATACTGGTATGCAAGTGAGGTAGGCTGAATGCAATGGTTCATAAGCATGAACAATACTAACTAACTAAATAACATGACTGTGAGAATACATGCTTGAATAAGAGATTGTAACTGAATTCGTGATAACACTGACTCGTGAAATCTAATAATATGGATCTACTGATATCTGAGTGCTAATACTAGGATACTGAATAACTGAGTCTATAGATGTAATACCCGTACTTTTCCTAGCTTGAAATTCCCCCCCAAGAATGTTAGAAGCTTTCTTTGAAAGATGAATCCACTTTTATAGATGTGGTATTTTCAAGATTTTCACTTTTTTCATGTGGAAAATTCCATAAGATTTCCATCGATACCAAATTCTCCTAAATCCAACACTCGGGCCAAGAGTTAGAGACTTTTTAGTGAGACAGTGTATCACCTGAGCCATCAGTGCATTGCGGAGCCAGCTTAAATGGTAATTGTCAATTTCCAGTGTTGCTCCGCGATAGTGGCGCATCGTTCCAAACTTCCAGGTCTCAAACAAGGTGGCAACATGATAGCTCCGCATTATGCCACCATGCAGATTCCCAATTCCAGTGACTTGGCGCGATAGTGGTACATCTTGCCAAGGATTAAAATTGAGAAATTTTCTCAGAAATTAAATACGTGTCCTAGGGTTAAAAGTGTCAATTTCCCACCCTATATTATACTCAATTACTTTTAAAAACTCTCACGAACAAGCCCTAGGGTTTTCATAGAAGGTTCAATTCCAAGGGAATTCACCGTCAAATTTCAAGAATCTCTCCGTCAATATTTGTAGAATCACAAGCTAAGGTATATATAGTGTTCATTCATGGACTCCTTTCGTCCATGAAGCCCAAGAATCTCTTTTCTAAAGTCAAGATTTTAGATTTTCTTTATGAACTTCATGTTGGGTTTATTTTGTTTATGTTGAGAATGATCAATTGAATTCAAATCCATGTTGGGTGATTAATGTTATGTGGAATTGATTTGTATAGATGTATCTTCATGTGAACCTATGATTAAACCCTAGGATGATGAAATTAGATATTGAATCATGATGTGTAATTGTTGTATAATGGTGTCTACATATATTATGCCTATCATGTGTTTGATTAAATGCCGATATGAAGAAAAAGTGCCCAACTAGCATGATATTATGAAATACCCATGTTTATACAAGTTTATGCATATCACATGTTTGGTGAAGTGCTTCAATAGATGAATTATGAATTATGTTGTTGGTCATATGTTCAAGTAAGCCATGCTATGTCAGTTTCTTCTCATCGAGTCCTGGGGGTACTTATACCTGACAATTTAGCTGTGTGACTAGAACCATGACATGTTTTCACGATACTCTCTGTCAAGCTATGATCCATAGAACTCAGTTAGCCATGTGGCTCAGGAAAACCTAGTAATCTCAGTAATCTCAATAACCTTAGTAGTCCCAGTCAATCTTAGTAACTTCAGTATTATCGTCAGTTCTCAGAACTCAGTACATTCCGTCAGTCAACGGAACTCAATAAATTCAGTTTAGTTTAGCTCCGCTAAATAATACCACTAGTATAGTTCAACTCAGTTAATTAGTTCAGTATATTTCAGATGGGAGTAGGATTCAGCACCGAGTGAGCCTAGGGATGGGGACTCACCCGCTAGATAGGACTGAGATCCCTAGAAGCAATCCCTAAGTTCCAGAACTACGTAGTCAGCATAGGTTGAGATGCACCCTACGCGTTTAGGGACATATATACATCTTATTTGGGTTACTTACTAGGAGAGGTTGACGGAAGAGCTCCCTATCAGAGAGGGTGTACTCACAGCAGGTCTTTACCCGTGGCACGATATTGACACCCTTCCAGCTGGGGTTATAGATTAGACCCCACCAGTTTAGTTTTGCGGTATATCAGTTAGATGATTACCTCCCACAGTCTCAGTCTCAGTCTCAGTAAAAAAACTCAGATAGTTCTTTAGGTGTTAGGATTATCAGATACAGTCAAATTCAGATACAGTACGGAACTAGCTAGTTCCATTAGATTCAGGACTGTCAGATACAGTCACTCATGTTATCAGTTATATCAATTCTCAGAACTCATGTTATCAGTATTCAGCTTCAGGACTGTTAGACACAGTCAACCAGACCAATTCTTCATGATCAGAACTGTCAAAAATAGTTATTTATGTATTAGTAACATAATATCAGTCCCCCAGATATTAGTAATTCCGTGTTATTAGTAAACTCAGTAGTCAGAACTTAGAAGTCAGTCCTATCACGATGTTAGTTACAGTTATGTATGCATGCATGTATTCTCACATTCATGTTAGTCAGTCAGTTAGTATTGTTTATGAATATGAACCATTTGTATTCAGCCTACCTCACTTGCATACCAGTACATTCAAAGTACTAATGCATTTATGGTATGGTGTATTATACCATAAGTTTAGAAGTACGAGCTCCAGAGCATCAGTAGTATCCCAGTTTAGTAGTCAGAGTCAGCTGTGAGTCCTTATCCTTCGAGGAGATGATAATTATATTACTATTTAATCTTTCAGTTTAATTCAGTTATCGGAGTTAGTTGGGGACCTGTCCTATCAACTCCTTATTCAGATAGTTTAGAGGCTTTCAGACTATAGCATGCCAGACAGTTACTTCAGATTTATTTTGGTATTTGTTATACCATTTCCAGACATTGTTTTATCAGATGTTTATTCAGTTTTGAACCTTATGGCCTTACAAATTTTATGTATTCTGCATAATTTCAGTATATTATTCAGTGCTTAGTTATAGATAGCAGTCATGGGTTAGTTTGTATTTCTTCGGGGTCATAGGCACCGTGTAGCATTTCGGGTACCAGATTTGGGGTGTTACAATAGTGTACTGAGGAACTAATGTTATATTATTAATAAAGAAAAGACTGTTTCTGACATTTCTAATTATGAAGAACTAGTTTGATTAACTGTATTGACAGTCTTGAAACTGAATACTGATAACATGGGTTTCGTATAGTTAATATACTATTAACTGAGTTTGTGATAATATGATTACTGAGTTTGAGTAATGATAACATGAGATACTGATAACTGTATAATTGAAATAACTGATACAGAGCGACTGTATCTGATAATCTAGGTTTTGATGAAACTAGCTGAGTTTCGTACTATTCTGAGTTGACTGTATCTGACAGTCTTAAAATCTAAAGAATAATTTGACTTCTATTACTGAGACTGAATGACTGTATCTAACAGTCCTGATTCTATAACTGAAACTGTGGTAAGTAGTTATCTAACCAACATGCCCCTAATAAGCTATTATAGCTATGTTGGGGTCCAATCTGTAACCCCAATTGGAAGGGTATCAATACCGTACCATTGATAAGGACAAGCTGTGAGTGACCCTCATATGATAGTGTACCTAAAAGAGAACGGTGGGCCCCTCATCTAATAGTGCTTATACACCTTATCAACCTTTATCTGACAATGTTGATGTCTCAACCTATGCTGGCTACATAATTCTGGAATGCAAGGATGACTTCTAAGAATCACACCCTTATTTGACAGTGTGTGTTCCCATCCTTGGGTTCTCTCGGTGCTAATTCCTACTCCCATCTGGATAGACACTGAACATGATTAATTGAACTGGACTAAATTAACTAAACTAAACTGATACTAATGGTATCATTTAGCAGAGCTAAACTGGGTTCACTAAGTTCCATTGACTTGCAAAATACTACTGAGACATGATTACTGACTAAGATCACTGAGATTTCTGAGATTACTAACATTACTGAATCAGACTGGACTGATACTGAGTTTGCTGAGTTTACCTGAGTCACATGACTGACTGAATTCTACTGATCATGGTTTGACTGAGAGTATCGTGA
The DNA here is from genome assembly GCF_002878395.1 of Capsicum annuum. Lineage (NCBI taxonomy): Eukaryota > Viridiplantae > Streptophyta > Magnoliopsida > Solanales > Solanaceae > Capsicum > Capsicum annuum. The sequence goes on along the minus strand of NC_061119.1, from coordinate 32,506,421 downwards.
AAACATGACACTAGCTCTAGGCACATAACTAAATTGTCGGGTACAAGTACCCCCAGGACTCGATAGCATGAAACTGACAGAACATGACACTTCTTAAACATATGACCAATATCAACAATTCATAATACATCAATTTGGGGATTTCATGAAGCACATGGTTATCATAGTCTTGTACATGAATGGAATTACATATAAACATGTCATACTCTTATAAAGCTATTCTCATGGACATTCCCTCAACCATTCATAATGCACCCAATATCATGGAAGTCATTCTTGGTCATAGGGTAAAGCACGTATTTATCACTTGGGTCACAATTAAGCTATATTACATAATTTCTATTCTCTTAGGTATTTTATCAAACACCTAGGATGGATGACTTAGAGCATAGGCATGACCATCAAATTAATACAACAAAACTCCGTATTTTAACTCAATTCCACATGTTTCAAACCACATACTATTATAAGTTCATGAAAAACACATAAAGATTCCAACTTGGGAATCATACAACCATAATCACATGAACATAATCAACCCACACCAAAATATTTACAATACAAGATTTAAACTTGATTCTTGGGCTTCATGGATGAAAGGAATCAATGAATAACACTGTGCATACCTTAGTTCTTGATTCTATGAAGATTGATGGAGAGATTTTTGAATTTGAGTCTTGGATTTGAATCCCCAATTGAAAACCCTAGCTTGTTCTTGAGATAAACTTGAGAGAAATAATATATTTTGGGTGAATTATGGCTGAATCACGTGTTATTGGGTATATATAGGGGTGGAAAATTGACCCTTTTAACCCTTGGACGAGTATTTAAATTCTACAAAAAATTTCTCGATTTTCATCCTTGGCGTGACGCGCCACTATCATGCCAAGTCATTAGAACTGGAAAAATGGAAATCTACACGGTGGCACAACGTAGAGCTATCGCGTTGCCACTTTGTTTGCGACCTGGAAGTTTTGAGCGATGCGGAGACATCGCGCTGAGACATTGGAAAAAGGACAATTTTAAATTTGAGCCCTAGCGTGATACGCCATAATCGCGGAGGCTCACTGGATTTTGACGATTGCCATTTTGGCCTGGTCCGCGACGCATTGATGGCTCAGGTGACACACTGCCTAACTAAAAAAGGCTCTAAATCTTCACCCGGGTGTCGGATTTGGGAAAATTTGGTATCGATGGAAAGCTTATTCAATTTTCCATATGATAAAAAGTGAAAATCTTGAAAATAACACATGTATAAAAGTGGATTCATCTTTGAAACAAGTCTTTAACATTTCTAGGATGATTTTAAGCTAGGTAAAAGTACAGGGTATTACAAAGCATATATATACATTTATGAAATAATCTGTAAACTGAAATCTGATAACTGAATAACTGGTAATCTGTATGCTTTGGTCAAGCAAACTTGAACTGGATTCCAGATGAATACTGCACTATGACTGTGGGAGGTATCATCTAACTGACATGCCCCAATCTAAGCTAATCGGGGTCCAACCTGTAACCTCAGTTGGAAGGGTGTCAGTATCGTGCCACAGGTAATAACAATGGTTGTGTGGATCTACTAAACTGAGGTCCTGAAGGACTAGGAAGTCAGTCCTAAACTGGCGGGTGACCTCTAAGAGAGTGTCAGTCCTAAACTGGTGGGTAACATCTCATAATCCTATGCTGGCTATGTAGTTTTGGAACTTAGGGATTGCTGCTAAGGATCCAGTCCTAAGTGATGGGTAAGACCCCATATCTAAGTTTGCTCGGTGCTAAATCCTACTCCCAGCTAAACTGATACTGATTACTGGACTGAGCTAAGTTTAACTGAACAAATAGCTGATCATAATAACTGACTGAATGACAATGCTCATGGTTTATCTGAAGTCATTCAAAAGATACTAAAATTATGTAAACAACTAGGTATCGGGTATTCATAACCCACCAACACAATGGAAATAAGAATAAGGATATATAAAAGCTTTGAAATCATAATAGGGAATCATTACTCAAAACCCATCACTTAGGAATTTCATCGAACATACATAAATCAAGACTTTAACACGGGGATGCTTTTAAATAAGATGATATAGCATGATCACATGACAAAATCATAAGTTGAGAATTTATTCCGATTCACATAAACATGATGTGAGAACTACAATATTTAAAATATTATATAATCCAATCCACATAAAAATAATTGAAATCTTGACTTGAAATTGAAATAACACGGGATTTATGGATATAGTTCAACAAAATCATGTAAAAACTCATAATTTGAAATTAATAAGGGTTCTTGGACTCCACGAGTGAAAAAGGCCCATGGATGAACAACACACATACCTTAAACCCTTAAGATTGAAAGAAAAACACCGATCTTGATGCTTTCTTAAAGGTTCTTGGATTTGGGAACTTGAATTCTTGGTTTCCTTGGAGAAAAAGTAATGGAATTTGATGATATTAGGGGAGGAGATGGTTTGTTTTTGAGATGAAATTAGAGAATATGGACAAATAATGCCCTAACTAGTGTTATAATTCGTGATTTGATAAATTAAGTTGAGGGGAAAAGCCATAATTTCCCCTCAGGCAATTAAACTCATAACTGGATTGCGATTTAAAGGCTCATCGCGACGCGGAAATGTGCCATTGCCATTAGTACTATGACGCGGCACTATCACGGTAAGCTATTGGAATCGTGATCCAAACATGACCAGTCCTCGTTTGAAAAATTCAAAACTTCTTTGAGACATGCTCTTTACACCCCTAAACATGAATTAACTCAAAAACCAATATCTCGAGCTCAGAAAGGCCAATTTAAAAATCCTCAAAATTAAGAGGCCTTAAAAATGACTAAGTCCCCAACACTTAGTAAAATTTTTTGGCTTTAAGCCTCTTATGCATGTTACTAGAAGCTGAACTGAGCTAAGAATAATATAGGGTATTACAATATCTCTCCCTTGGGAACATTCATCCTAGAATGAGAATGATTCGGCTGAGAGTTCTAAAATAAAACAATTGAGATCACATACTAAACATGTATAACTGAAAACATTATTACATAACTGAGTCTGAAACATGATACATGAACTAATCTGATTTTGTGAATGCATGCAATGACATGAGAATATTATATTGATGGAACTGAGAATGGAAAAGAAATAATTTAAGAAAAACTGTTACCTTAAGCTGAGTCTGAGATTGCAAAGAAAAAATAAGGGTACTTGGTACACATATCTGCTTCTGCTTCCCAAGTGGCTCCCTCAACGGACTGATTCCTCCAAAGAACTTTGACCAAGGGAACATCTTTGTTCCTTAGTCTACAAATCTGACAATCAAGGATCTATACTGGGACTTCTTCGAAGAAAAGGCTATCGTTAACCTCCATATCCTCCAACATAATAACCATAACTGAATCACCATTACACTTCTTTAACAGGGAAACATGAAACACTGGATGCACTAATGCAAAATCTGTAGGTAATTCTAGCTCATAAGCTACCTTCCTAAAATGACTCAAGATTCTGTAAGGACCAATATATCGGGACTAAGCTTCCCCTTCTTGCCGAACCTCTTCACTTCCTTCATGGGTAAGATTTTCAAATAAACCAAATCCCCAACTTTGAATTCAAGTTCTCTTCTCTTCACATCTACGTAGGATTTCTGATGACTTTGGGTTGTCTTATGCCTCTTCCCGATTAATTTAACTTTCTTCATCCTATCAAACACCAAATCTGGCCCTATCAACGTAGCCTCTCCTGCTTCTAACCAACCAATAGGATATCTACTCCTCTTCCCATAGAGGGCCTCAAATGGAGCCATCTGAATACTTGAGTGATAACTGTTATTGTAGGCACAATCAATCAAAGGTAAGTGATCATCCCAACTTCTTTTAAAATCAAGAACACATGCCATCAATATGTCCTGTAGGGTCTGAATAATCCTCTCTACTTGACCATTTATCTAAGGGTGAAAAGCTATACTGCGATGAACTTAGGTACCAAGATCCTTCTGAAAATCCTTCCAAAAGTGGGAGGTAAGCTGAGTACCTCTATCTAAAATTATAGACAATGGGATTCCATGCAATCTAACCAACTCTCTAATAAAAGCTTGGCGTATTCCTCGACTAAATAAGAAGTATGAATTGGCAAGAAATGAGTTGATTTGGTCATTCTATCTATAATAACCCATATCGAATCTTACTGACGATGCGTACGAGGCAAACCCATCGTAAAATCTATGTTCACCTCTTCCCACTTCTAAGTGGGAATGCTAAACTCATGTAATGTGCCACTAGGCCTCTGGTGTTCAACCTTGACTTGCTGATAGTTAGAAAACTTAGCTACAAACTCTGGAATATCCCTCTTCATACCACTTCACCAATAGATTTCCCGCAAATTATGATACATCTTAGTAGCTCCTGGGTGAATAGAGTAATGCGCACCATGTGCTTCTGCTAAATTCCACTATCTTAAATCATCAACACACAACACACGCAGCCTACCCTATCATCGCAACATACCATCTCCCCCCTTAGAAGAAAACCTATATTTTCCGATCTCTAACTGGTTCCTTCAACTTAAACAAACTGGAATCCATATCTTGCTTTTCTTTCACTTCGGCAACCAAAGAAGATTCCTAACTATTGAACCCATATACTACCCTCAGTTGAATCAACCAACCACATACCTAATCTAGCAAGCTGATGAATCTCTTTGACTAACTTTCTCTTATTATTCTCAACATGAGCAACACTACCAATAGGCAATCTACTAAGGGCATTTGCCAATATATTGGCCTTGCCCAGATGATACAACACGCTCATATCATAATATTTTAACAACTAAAGCCACCTTCTCTAATGAATACTTAAATTCTTCTGTGAAAATACATACTGCAAACTTTTGTGATCCGTGAACACATCAACATAAACTCTATAAAGATAATGCCTCTAAATTTTCAAGGCAAAAACAACAACTGCCAAGTTAAGATCATGGGTAGGATAATTCTTTTCATGGGGTTTAAGCTGTCTAGAGGCATAGGTTATGACCTTACCTTTCTACATTAATACACAACTAAGACCCACTCTGGAAGAATCACAGTAAACAACAAACCTTCTGAACCATCTGGCAAAACCAAGACTGGGCTGAGGTGAGTAGTATTTTTAACTCCTGAAAATTCTTTTCACAAGAATCTAACTATTGAACTTTGACTTTCTTCTGAGTTAATCGAGACATGGGGGACGAAATAGAAAAAAGCCTTTTGCAAACTATCTGTAATACCTAACCAAACCCAATAAACTCCTAATATCTAATGAAGAGATGGGTCTGGGCCAATTTCTCACTACCTCATTCTTTTGAGATTCAACTCTAATGCTATCATCAGAAATAGTATGGCTAAGAAAACCTACTGATCTTAGCCAAAACTCGTACTTACTGAATTTTGCAAATAATTGATGGGCTCTAAGAGTCTGTAATACAATTCTGAGATAGTCTGTATAATCATTTTCACTATGGGAATAGACAAGAATATCATCAATGAAGACTTTGATGAATATGTCCAAGTACTGCTTGAACACTCTGTTCATCAAGTCTATGAAAGCTGCTGGGGCATTTGTTATTCTGAGTTACATAACTAGGAATTTGAAGTGACCATATCAAGTTCTAATGGATGTCATCAAAATGTCACATTCTCTGACTCTAAGCTGATGATAGCCGGATCTAAGGTCTATCTTGGAGAAATAATTGGCACCTTGAAGTTGGTTGAACAAGTCATCAATCTTGGGGAGTGGATACTTATTCTTGATTGTGACCTTGTTCAATCGATGGTAATCGATGGACATTCTAAGAAAACTATCTTTCTTATGCACGAACATGACTGGAGCGCCCCATGGGGAAATATTGGGTCTGATGAATCCTTATCTAAGAGATCTTTCAACTATTTTTTCAACTCTTTGATTTCAGCTGGAGTCATTCTGTAGGGTAAAATAGAGATAGATTGGGTATCTGGAAGAAGATCTATTCTGAAGTCAATTTCCCTTTCAGGAGAAACTGTGGGAAGATCTTTAGGGAAAATATTTGGAAATTCCCTTACTACTGAAATTGACTCAAGACTGGGGTCTCAGAATTATAGTCTTTGACTCGAATAATATGGTAAACATACCCCTTAGATATTATTTTTTTGCCTTAAGATATGAAATAATTTAACCCCTAATCACTAAAGTACTATCCCTCTATTTAATAACTGGTTCATTGGGACAGTAAAACTGGATGACTCTGTTTCTATAGTCAACTGAATCATAGCATGAGTGGACCAATCCATGATGAGAATGACATCAAAATCAGTCATCTCTAACTCCATAAGATCAATTGAAGTGGTTTTCTGAGATACTGTGATTGGGAAATTTTTGTATACCCGTCTGGTTATAATAGATTTACCCACTAGGCTAGACACTAAGAAAGGCTATGTTAATATTTCTTGACTGACACTAAAATTGACAGCTATAAAGGGGGTTACAAAAGAGAGTGAAGCTCCGAGATCTAACAAAACATACACATGAAGATGAAAAACCTATAACGTACCCATAACCATATCAGGAGAGCTGTCCTGATCCCGTCGGGTCTAAAGTGCATACGGCCTATTCTGCCACTGTCTACTGGTGGTACTAGAGGTAGCACCCTGCTGAATCAGACGACCTGATGGAGTTGATGATAAATTGGACTGGCCCTGTATGCGCAAATCCTTTCCTCTCTAAGAAACTACTGGACACTCTCTGACCCTGTGTCTTGACTTGCCATACCCAAAACACATATCACTTCTAGCCTTGCACACACCCTGATGATTTCTACCATATTTCTAGGAAAGAGGATTAGTACGACCACTGTTCACACTACCCTAGGACTTAGAGCCTGACACCCTATCCCGACTGTCCTTTCTGAATTTTGGAACTGGTGCACTAGCTGAAGATAGAGCTGGGGATAAAAATTTCTGAAGGAACTAAAAACGGTTACCACCTTCTGACCTCGATTGGGAAAAGTTAAGCCTACCTATTCTGGCCTTCTTATTATCTCTCTCTTTCTTATTAAGCTTCTGTTCCTTAATCTGCTGAGCATGAACCATAAACCTAGATAGGCCCATCTCCTTAATCAACATAGCAGTCCTACACTTTTTGACCACACTATCAGCTACACCTAAAACAAGCTTACTCATTCTATACCTATTATCAACCACCATCGAAGAAGCATACCTCTCTAACTGAGTAAACTTAAGCGAGTATTCCTTCGCACTCATATTACCCTACTTCAAATTAATGAACTCCAGTATATTACCCTGCTTTAAATTAATGAACTCCAGTACCATAGCTTCCCTCAACTAAAATAAAAAGAACCTATCTAAGAAGGCCATAGAAAACTCGTCTCACTTAACAGGCCCTGCCTCAGCACTCCTATTCTCCTTCCAATTTTTATACCACATACGAACTACATCCTACAACTATTAAGAAGCCAAATCTACACTCCCACTTGAAGTGACACCCATGATATTTGTCACCTTCTGAACCATATCAAGAAACTCCCGTGGATCCTACTCAAACTTGGATCCTGAAAACAAAGAGGGATTTATTTGGGTGAAATCCTGAATCCTACCTGCAGTTTTATTTGCCACTAGTTAGCTGGGGAAACAACCCACTGGTTTTTCTGAGTAGCTACTAATAAGCTAAGGTAGTGAATGCAGCTCTGAACTCGGCGTGTGAGACGTGGTCATTCAAGGGATCTTCCTAAATAGGCGAAGGTGTGGGCTGATTTTTATTTCCCTTTCTGTTATTTTTTTGGAAGCCATTGACTATAAATGAAAAAAAAATGAGTCAGAAAGAGAGTTGTAAATAGAGCTTATGCTCATTCGCATGACATGAATACTGAAGGAAGGGAAACTTTTCCTATGCATAAAACTCTACTCAACGTGTCTTTTAGACTTTCTAGTCCACTATAAAACTTTAGGCAATGATACTAAGTTTTGTCATGATCCGAGACTACCACCTAGTTGCGACAGCAGTACTTACAGTCATAAGTGACCACAGGCTAACCCATGATCTGGTACCTGATATGAGCATTGAATAAACTAGAAATAAAACATGTATGTGGAAGATAAACTAATACAACCAAAATCAGTCTAAATACTAAAAGCGTGATTCAATCACAACAATCACAAGTCTATAAATGTTTATAACAATACTGAAAATGCAACTGATAATACTAATAAACTGACTAACTTCTAACTGGCTATTTATATGTCTGAAAGCCTTTAAAATGACTAAGGAGTTGATGTGAGAGGCCCCAACTGACTCTAATTGACTAACTGAAAAAGAAATGCGGGAATAACAAATAAACATAACAAGTCCATGATATATAAGGAATTACCATTGCTGCTGCTGCTGAAGCGTTAGACTATCTAAGTATAGTCTGGAAATTGAGTGTCCGAACCTATGATATAAGATATCATACCACAAAGAAGAGTATGCGGTCAGTACTTTAAATGTACTGATATATGAGATGAGGTTAGGCTGATATACATGGTTTATAGTTCACATAAAATATGGAATAACATAATAGCATGAGGTAACAAAACATGAATGCATGAAAACTGAAATATCTGATAACGCAAGACCAAGCATATATATATATATATATATATATTTCTTGAATAATCTATAAACTAAAATACTAAAATTTGATAACTGAATGACTGATAATATGTACGCTTTGGTCATGCAAACTTGAACTGAATTCTAGACTGAATATTGCACTGACTGTGGGAGGTATTATCTAACTGACATGCCCCAATGAGCTAATCGGGGTCCAACTTGTATCCCAAGTTGGAAGGGTGTCAGTACAGTGCCTTAGGTACTAACATTGGCTATATGGGTCCACTAAACTAATGTCCTAAAAGACTAGGGAGTCAGTCCTAAACTAACGGGTGACTTCTCATAATCCTACGCTAGCTATGTAGTTCTAGAACTTATGAACTGCTGCTAAGGACCCAGTCCTAACTAACGGGTGAACCCCCATCCTTATGTTTGCTCAATGCTAAATCCTACTTCCAGCTAAACTGACACTGATTACTGGACTGAACTAAGTTTAACTAAACAAATAGCTGATTATAATAACTGACTGAATGACAACACTCATGTTTTATCTATAGTCATTCTAAAGATATTGAAATTATGTAAACAACTAGGTATCGGTGTTCATAACCCTTCAGCACTGAATGGAAATAAGAATAAGGACATATAAAAGCTTTGAAATCATAATAGGGAATCATTACTTAAAACCCATCACTTAGGCATTTCATCGAACACATGGAAATCAAGACTTTAACATGGGGATGCTTTTAAATAAGATGATATAGCATGATCACATGAAAATAATTGAAATCTTAAAATATTATATAATCTAATGCACATGAAAATAATTGAAATCTTAAATTAAAATTGAAATAACAAGGGATTCATGGAGATATTTCAACAAAATCATGTATAAACTTATAATTTGAAATCAATAAGGGTTCTTGGATTCCATGGGTGAAAAGGTCCCATGGATGAACATCACACATACTTTAACCCCTTAATCTTGAAAGAGAAACACCAATTTGATGCTTTTTTAATGGTTTTTGGATTGGGGAACTTGAATTCTTGGTTTCCATGAAGAGAAAGTAATGTAATTCGATGATTTTGGGGGAGAAGAGGGTTTGTTTTTGAGAGAAAATTAGAGAAGATGGGCAAATAATGCCCTAACTAGTGTCATAATTCATAATTTGATGAATTGGGTTGAGGGGAAAAGACATAATTGCCCCCCAGGCAATTAAACTCATAACTGGATTGCTGTTTAAAGGCTCATCACGATGTGGTAAGAGTTTCATAGCCGTTAGTATCGCAACGTGGCACTATCGCGGTGAGCTTCTGGTATCGTGTACAAACATGACCCAATCCTCGTTCAAGAAATTCAAAATTTTCTCAAAACATGCTCCTTACACCCTTGAACATGAATTAACTCAAAAACCAACATCTCGGGGTCAGGAAGGCCAATTTAAAAATCCTTGAAGTTAAAAGTCCTTAAAAATGATGAAGTCCCCAAGTCTTAGTAGTGAATTTTTCAGGCTTTAAGCCTCTTATGCATGCTACTAGGAGCTAAACTGAGCTAAGAATAATACGGGGTATTTCAATACTTTGGAAAGGTCTTATTTGGATAAAATAAATGTTTTTAAAATTAAAGAAACTCAGAATTGAATTCAGTCATGAAAGGCAAAAATGAGGTGTCAAGAACTGCCCCTCCTTTTAAATAGGGGTGGTTTCAAGTAACCCTACAAATAGAGTTTGACGGTTCTAATTTTTGTCTGACAACAAATTTATTTCTAAAAGAGGTTGGTTTTCATAAGATTTTCATGGAGTTATGGTCGGACCCCGGTATAAGATTTTCATGGAGTTATGGTCGGACCCTGGTATCGGGTTTTACTTCATATATCAGGTTATATGAGAACTTAGGCCACCTGTAGTTCATTACGCTTGATTATACATACGATTTTCAAAGAATTCACAAGCTATTTTGACTTTTGAATTTTGGTGTAATCAAAAAGTTGGAGAGTAAGCGGATTGGGAGAGGTTGTAATATAGTCGAGGTTTTTATATAGAGATCAGACTACATATCCTTGAGACTCGAGGAATCAGACTACCAGTAGTTCAACTCGATCGATAGAAAAGATAGTCCTTTATTTTAGATGATCTTTGGCTCGAAGTGAGTGACAAGCTGATTGAGTCACGAAAAAAGGGGTTTGTAACCTCTTAACCATTAATGTGGGATCCTTCACATCCATAGGCAAGAAATTACCTGGACATAATTTCCAAAACTCTAAGTATGTTGTTACTCGAATTTGAAGGAAAGAGAAGGGTTACCCTTAGTATGAGTTTAGAAATTCCTCAAGAGTCAAGCTGAAACTAAAATATCTCAAAGTAACCACATGCCTTATAATAGAAGTGTGATTTAATGGTGGTGGAAGTTGTCTTTTAGCTCGTGTCTAAAGAGTTTGATATTTTTCTCTGGACTATGTCCCAGTTCTCATCTAAGAAAAGGTTCCACATTGTGCTGCCTCTTTTTTGGAGTCGTCCACACCCGTGTTTCGATTTGAGATTTTCATCCTCTTGGATGCTCTTGACAACATCTTAAGCCAAATTATTAGTGATAAACATAATTCATTAAGGGGTTTATAGTCTTTTACCATATCTCCACATAAGTTGCTACCTGAAAAAAAGGTCATCCCTTTATGTACCTATTTGGAGGGTGGTAATTCTTGTGATAATCAATAGAAAAAACCTTTTGTTGTTGGATAAAATGGTTTTTTTGATGGTTGAATTTTTTTTATCAAAGTGGGGTGGCCCTCTTGGGCACCAACGACACTTTGTATAAAGAGGTCATTAAAACCGCATAGTCCTATGCTGATGTGGCAACCCTTTTAATCACCTATAATTCTTGTCATATATGGAATGATAACCCCTTTTACTATCGATAATGATCCTTTGAATGTGATCTTAGGTTAAGTCTTACACATCTTTCATATTGATACGACTTATAAATTTCCCTTGAATTGTCAATCTTTGGATAATCTTGCCCATTATTTGCTGTTGGATATGAGGCAAAGATATCTCATGAGTTGCTAGCTTTTGAGTAATCTTGCACATTATCCCATCTTGGTTAAGAGATGACTTACAAATATCCCTCTAATAGCTAGCTCCTAGATATTTTAGCACATTGGCCGACCTTGGATATAATATGACTTATAGATGTCTCTGAAATTGGTAGTCTTTGGTGCTCCTACGCATAATCGATCTTGGATATGATGCGGCTTATAAAGAACCCATTGGCATATCAATTTTGATAATCTTGCATATTTTTTGGTAAGGATTTAGTTGTGACTTATGGATAACCTTCAAACTGTCGATCTTTAGGTAACTTTGCACACTATCCAATTAGGATATTATTACAGCTTATGAATGTCCCATGGGATATAAACTTATGGATAATCTTGCACACTATCCCATTTCAAATAATGTGACTTATAGATGACCCTCAGATTGCCAATTCTAAAAAAATCTAGTACGTTGTACATTTTTTGATAATGACTTATAAACATCCTTTAGATCATATGTTTCTTAAGATCCAATAGTGAATTCTATAAAATATTGGGTGTTTGATTCACTTGAAGCTAATGAATACCTCTCAACGCTAGACTACTTTGCCTTTGCATGATTTGATTAGATGTGGATGCTTCATAATATCCTTCAATGCCAGACTCTTCTGTTTTTTTATGATTACCAGATCTACATAGAAATGCTTCAACATATCCTTTAATAATAGACTCTATAGTCTTTGTGTGATTAATAGATACAGAAGTCTTTGAATTAATCATGGGCATCAAATGCAATACGGATATGCCCTTGGATTGTTGTTTCTTCAAAAATGGTCAGAGATGGAATATAGTCTTCAGGACATAGTCCTTACGGCATAGCCTTTATGGCATGGCCTTCTTGGAATGGCCATTTCGGCTTGTCCTTGTTGGCTTGACCCTCCTATCTTGTCCTTTTTGGTATGGCTCTTTCACCATGGCTCTTTTGGCATGGCCCTTTCAGTATGACCCTTTTTGCATAGCCTTTCATCATGGCTCTCTCGGCATGGACCTCTTGGCATGGCCCTTTTGGCATGCTTTCTTAACATGACCCTTTTGGCATGGCCCTATCATCATGGACCTCTTGGAATGACTTGATGCAGTAATAAGATGAGGAGGAATACAATAACCATGCATCGATTGTAGAAAACATCACCTTGACTATTCCACTAGTATGTTGGACCTTCTACGTGTACTTTAAAAAACATTGCATGTTCTTTATAATCCTTGATTTGTTGGGGATTTGAGTAAGCCATCATTTTGCTTTCCCTAGTTGATGATAGCTATAACCATAGAAAAACTTGTTGGTTTTGGGAAACTCAACTATTTTCAGCTTCTTGGCCATCCTGGCCCTTTCTTATCGGTCTTTGGATTTGGTATATTTCTTTAAATTAAAGGACATTTCGAATAACCAATGCCTTTGTTGGTTTTTTTTGTCTTTAAAATAACCTACATCCACAGAAAAATTGTTAGTTTTTCGGTAAAACTGATCTGTGTTAACCTCCTTGGTCTTTAGCTCCCATCATCGTCATCACCGGGTTCTCCTCTTCTTCTTGTGTTTATCATCTTTTGAATCTTGCTACACTTCCCAAGTTGGTGGATGTAAGGTAAAATCATAGAATAAATTAATTTAAAGTAAGTACTTTTTCCAAAAATTGATTTTTCAAAAATCCTTTTATAAGATTGGAAGGGATCTTTGTCAAATAAGTCATGTCATGTACTAGCTTTAATGAACACTTTTGCTTGAGGCATTGACAACTCTATCAATTTGTTAGTGAGTTCTCGAGGTCTTTTAGCGTTGTCCTGGAGAATTTTGGAGATACGCCTTTGTAGCTGAACGTCCATGAAGTTGACTTTGCTCTTTCAGTACCGAAATTTTTGTTGTCATCTTTGAACTCTTTAGTACAACATGGTGGTAATTTTGAGGTCTTCCTCAAAATTTCTGCCTAGTTACAGATATCTTTCTCAAAATTTAATCTGGCTTGCAAGCAAATGATTTTATTTTTTTGAATTTTTGAGATTCCTTATCTAAAAATTCTGCCCCAGTTTTCATTTCCTGGGGTGATATGACTGAGCCGTTGTGGCACCTACGTATCTCGTTGGAGAGGAATCAGGTCAACCGTAGTTCCCACAACATAAGAGAATAGAAATATAGTTAAAAGGGTGACCGAAGACGACAAGGCCGCCTACGTATCTCATTCTTGGGAATTCAGGTCATCACGTAGTTCAAGATGATATAAATAATTTTTTTAAGGGGTTGATCGAAGTCAACATAGGCTGCCTACGTATCCTCTTTTTGGGAATTCAAATCAAATGTAGTTCATAAATAAAAGGAAAGGGGGTTTTAAAGCTACTACAAAGCATAAAAATGATTATAGATGAGAAAGCAATTACAAGGAAATAAGCAAAAAGAAACCCCACATCCGACTAGTATCTCTTTACTGCATCAGAATTGATTGGCTTGGTCCACCTTTGGCCATCCATTTCAGACAAAATCAAGGCTTCTCTAGAGATAACTTTGCAGACTACATACGGCCCCTGCTAATTTGGAGCAAACTTTCCCTTAGACTCCTCTTGGTAAGGGAATATATGTTTGAGCACCAATTATCCAACTTCAAACATTCAAGCTCTTGCTCTTTTGTTGAAAGCACGAATCATTCTTTGTTGATATAATTAGCCATGGAATACAAATCTCATCCTCTTTTCATCAATTATCATAAGTTGTTCATGACGGGCGCAAACCCATTCTTCATTATTCAAACCCGCTTCTTAGGTGATCCTTAAAGATAGTGTCTCGACCTCAATGGGTATTACTGCTTCTGTCCTATAGACTAACACATGAGGAGTTGCCTCAGTCGAAGTTCAGACTATTGTGAAATATCCTAGCAAGGCATAAGGCAACATATCGTTCCATGATCTGTGACTATTGAACATCTTCCTTAAGATCTTCATGATGTTCTTGTTTGCAACTTCTACTGATCCATTCATTTGAGAGAGATATGTGGTTGAATTTTGATGAGTGATCTTGAACTGTTGATATATCTCTTTCATCAAGTGACTATTAAAGTTTTCTCCATTGTCCGTGATGATCGACTCCGGTATCCTGAATTGGCAAATCAAACTGTTCTTGACAAAATCTGCTACTACCTTCTTGGTTACAACTTTGTATGAGGCAGCTTCCACTTACTTTCTAAAGTAATCAATAGCAACTAAGTTGAATTTGTGTCCATTAGAATCTGGGGGCTCAATCGGGCCGATGACATCTATGCCCCAAGCTAATAATGGATAAGGTGAGCTCATAACATTAAGTTCATATGGGGGAACCCGGATCAGATCTCCATGTATCTAGCACTTATGACATTTTTGCACAAACTTGATATAGTCACTTTCCATGGTCATCCAGAAATAGCCGGCTCTCAGGATCTTCTTGACTAGAGTGAATCTATTCATGTGAGGTTCAAACATTCCGTCATATATTTCTAGTTTTGTAGCTTTAATGGAATCAACACAATGCAAAAAACCCAAATCAAGGGACCTCTTGTAAAGGACTTCCCCATTCAAAATGAAATTATTGGCCATATGATAGATCATTTTCTTCTGATTGACGGTTGAATCTTCGGGGTATACCCTAGCTACTAAGTACCTCTTGATATAAAAGTACCATGGCTTTCCATCAGGTTCTACCTCAACTTATGAACACTATACTGGTTGCTCTTTCAAGCATATTTCCAATGGATCAATGTAACTTTGATCCTGATGTTGAATCATAGAGGATATAGCGGCCAAAGCATCGGCGAACTAATTTTGTATTTTGGAACATGCTTGAATTCTACTTCCTTGAATATTCTGCATAACTCCTATACCAATTCTATGTAGGGTGTGAGTTTAGGGTTCTTGCAACCCCTTCACCTCGAATCTTATGAACCAATAGATCAGAATCTCCAATGACTTGTAGCTCCCTAATATTCATATAAATAGCCAGTTGAGATCGAGAATACAATCCTAGTATTCTGTCATATTGTTGGTGCAAGGGAAGCACAATTTGGTGGTAATCGGATAATGTTGATAAGTTTCTGATATCAAGGCCCCCCAATTCCTAAACCTTGAAATTAATCGCCCCATCAAAGAATAATTTCCAACTCAGGTATATTTTGATAATGTGTTTCCCTACAAACAATACCCCTTCATCTAGGAAATAAGTTTGGTGTGGATCATATTCTTCATCAACTGGATTCTCTACTAGGGCCTGCCCTTTGATCGCCTATTGAGTGACGTATACAATGTTGAACTCACTCAATAACATTTATGACACACCCCAAAAATTGGCCATGTCGTATGGTCATTCCAAGTTCAACTTGGACTGGAGATCGCTCCGTTAACCCAACCCAATCGGCACACCAATCCACAACGGAAGGATAAACTCTGACCATACCTCAAGATAATGGAAACCATACTAATAATCATAACTTACAACATGTTTAAACATTTCATTAATGAAAATATTTTACCGTTGGGACATGCCTTCGACAATTGCCAAACCAAAACTATGTATTGCCAAACCAAAACTAAGTTAAGACTGTTAACATAAATGAAGACTTGAAATGTATGACTTTAAGATGTATGGAAGCTCACCAATTAAATGTCAACCACATAAAGTGCTTGATCACCTTTCACTGCATAGGAAGAGAAGAAGAAGCTCTATCCCCTATGTTGCGTGGGGACATAGCATTCGGAGAAGATTAGCGGTTGGAGCACTAACATATAACTCAAGAAATAGGGATAAAATAACATTATCATTTAGCAACAAGTCAATATATCACGTTCAACCATATTCATCCACTTATCCCTATACATAGGTATATCACATGCCAATCAAGGGAACATGTTTTATCAACACTCTTGAACACTTATTCATCATACATGAAGGGGAGGACTCCGACATTCTCCGCTTCTAGATCCAAACATTCTCAATAGATAAGGACTTTAACCATATTCACATTATCATTGGGCAAAGGACTTTAACCATTACACACTCATTAAGTAAGGGACTTTAACCTCATGCACTTACAGAAGGCTAGGGACTCTAACCTCAAGCCATATTAGATAGGGGACTCTAACCCAAGCCAGTGTCTTAAATTAGGAAAGGGACTCTAACCTCAAGCTATTCTGTTTAAGCTAGGGACTTCAACCACAAGCCACATTAGTAGGTAAAGGACATTAACCACAATCTATTACGACTACCATAGTCGTCATTGGGACTTTAATCCTTTGTCCATACATCAACAGTCATTCAATTCACACTTAAGGACTTTAACCCATTAACCAATTCAACACTATACATGACCATAAGGTCCTCATGGGAGGCTTTGTTGCTCAACCATTTCAATAGGCTAATGTCTCAATTCAATTCATTATATCATTCACTTTACGGTCACTAAGACCCTTTTATGCCATTTACACTTCATTAGCAATCTTATTCCACATTATTACCATACCTAGTTCAACATACAATTCAAGTTCAAATTTATGTTTTAGGGACTTTAACCTCTTATTAGAGATCAAACTAACAAGGTCATTAATTACATAATACATGGCTCACAATACCTTTACAATTTCATTTATCAATCGTTCATACTTATTAGACCATTTCATTAGTTTAAAACATCACCGCCATGTGGCTCGCAGTTTACTTAGCCAATTTTAAAGTAGAAATCATCAAGATTAGGGTTACACAAGACCCACATATTAGAACACATACAACAAGATCCTTCATGTGAAAAATATCAACAACATCATGTATAAACACAAGTTTAAGCAAGAACACACGTAACTCATCACTAGGCATCAAACCCTTAACATTTTGAGTTCAAAATCATCATTTACAAGTCTTAATCTATGTCTAAAACACATGGTGGTTGAGTTAAGAACAAGGGAAAGAGTCACATGCCTTAGAAAAATTGATTCACCAAGGGATCTTGATTTCACTTGGCATCTTGAAGAACACCTTTGGAACCCTAGCTTCTAATCCTTCCAAAATATGTTTAAGAGTGAGTTTAGGATGTTTTATCCACTCAAAATATGTTTTAGGAGGCCACACACACTTATATAGTGAGGTGACTTAGGGTTTAGAGGGTAGGAAATAACCATAAGGCCCTCAACTAAAAGCTAGAAAATGACCACGATGTTGGGTATGACTTACTTGAGTCAATCATACCCTAGGGTACAAGTGGTACCCTAAATCATACCTTAGGCTTCTCCTAGGTCACCTATACTGGTTAGGGTATGACCATACACCCTAGAGTCTTATACATATGGTACAACTTGAACCCTTAATCATACCCTTATCTCATACCAAAAATAGTCTTTTTTTGTTCAGTGCTAGCACCATACGACTCACCTTACGACTCTGTAATACCCCATATTTCCCTAGCTTAATTTAATTCTTAGTACATGAGTAATCCCATATAATATTTTTGAAATACTCAAAATTTTTCTATTTCGAACGATATAAAATTCACCCAAATTCGATACTCGAGTGAAGAGTTAGAGCCATTTTGTAAGAATGTGTACCACCTGGAACGTCAGCGCATCACAGAGCCAAACAAATGGAAATTGTCGCTTTCTAGTGCTCCATCGCGATATGGCATGTCGCGCCATAGGCCCAGTTCATAATAATCCTTTTCCAGTGTTCCAACATGATTCTACCGCGTCGCATTGAGTGCAAAATTCAGAATCAAAGAGGAACTGCGATTCCACCACGTCGCACCAAGCCCCCAGTTCCCAATTGTTATTTTCTTGTGACACGACGTGATAGCGCCACATCGTACCAGGTGCCTAAATTGGATTTTTCAGTTATGAATTTTTTTAAATCTTCCCAGGGGTAGTTGGGTCTTTTTCCATAGCCCTAATCAGTCTAAACACAAAATTAATCCCCTAAATACCCTATTGCTCATTATTCACTCATTCTTTCCCAAATTACAAACATTCTCTCTCAAGAGGCCAAAATCTTAGTTTCAAGAATCAAGGCTAAAGCTCAAGAATTTCCCCAAGAACCTCCAAGAAATTATCTTCTAAGGTATGTTAGGTGTTCATCTATGGGTTGCTTTCACCCATAGAGTCCAAGAATCCTCTTTTAAACATAAAAGATCTCAGATTTATGATTTTCATGTTTAAATTAGATTGAATTCATGTTCATGATATTAGTTGAGTTTCAATCCATGATTTTAAGTGCAAGTTTCATGAAATTGAATAGCATGTGTGATGAATATGTGATTATATTGATAAACCCTTGAATTTACGAAGTGATTAATGTGTCTATGATGTTAATTTGGTATTTTTAATCCATGACTATGATAAGATTCATGAAAATAGGATAGTATTTAGGGGGAATTATATGAATTACATGTTAAACCCATGAAATTGCAAGTTTGGGCATTGTAATTGCCATGCTTATATGTTAACCATGATTATGTGCTTGAAGTTTTGCTCCCCAAGTGTTTGATAGAATGTCCATGTGAATAAAGTGATGAAATCTTAACATGTTAGTTTATTGTAATGCCCGAGTCTGTACCCCGGATGCTACACGGTGCTCATAATCCCGAAGGACCACAAGCTAACCCATGACTGGTACCTGCTATAATAACTAAATAATAATACTGTAATTATGCAAAAATTAGGCAAAAACTTGCCATAAGGTTCAAAACTATAAATAAAGACTGAGTACGATACATCAATACCAAAACTGAATATCTGTCTATAAATACTCTAGTCTGAAAAGCCTCTATCGTCTGAACAAGGAGTTGATGGGACAAGTCCCCAACTAACTCTGACTACTGAAATAAACTGAGCACTGAAATACTAGAATAATAAAGCTATCCTCGAACTATGAGGACTCACCACCAAGTCTGTTGATGATAGACTGAGCTGCTAAGTATAATCGGGAGCTCGTGCATCTGAACCTATGATATAAGACATCATAGTGCAAAGAAAGGTATGCATCAGTACTTTGAATGTACTAGTATGCTAAGTGAGGTAGGCTGAGATACATGGGTTCATATGCATGAACAATACTAACTAAATAACATGAGTATAACTGAATGAGAGTACATGCATGAATATGTAAATTATAACTGAGGTCATGGTAACACTGGATACTAAGTTTTGAGTTACTAATCTACTGATATCTGAGTTTACTGATACTATATTTCTAATAGCTGAATGGTTGTATCTAATAGTCTTGATTTTGTGGAACTATAATGAGTTCCGTATTGAACTGAGTGACTGTATCTGACAGTCCTAATTTTGTAGAATTGAACTGATTTCTATACCAAGACTGGAACTAAAACTGAGACTATGGGAGGTAATCATCTAACTGACTTGCCCCTTTCTGAATAGATTGGGGTCCAACTTGTAATCCAATTGGAAGGGTGTCAGTACCATGGCACTGGTAAAGACAAGCTACCAGTTAACCCTATCTGACAGAAAGCTCTTTTATCAACCCTCGATGGCAGGAAAACTCATATGAGATGTATCAACCCTAGTCTAGCAGGAAGATGTATGAAACTACGCTGGCTATATAGTTTTGTAATGCAGGGACTGCTACAAACCCTCTACTGGCAGGAGTGCCCCCATCCCTGGGTTCTCTTGATACTGAATCCTACTCCCAACTAAATAGACACTGGTCTGATTTTTAAACTATACTAGGCTGGACTGAACTATTACTGATCATACTATCTAACTGAATGGAATTGGGTTTACTGAGTTTTGTTAACTGATAGAGTACTACTGAATTATGTTAACTGATGGAAAACTATAAAGTTTTGTTAATGAGCTAAATTTACTGAGGTCTAAACTAACTACTAAACTGTAACTATGACTGATTACTGAGGCTACTGCTTATGACACTACTGAGACTGTTCTGTAACTACCATAGATGTTGGTAAACAACTAAGTTTTTTGGTTATTGAATACCCCTAGGAGTCGATAGCATGAAAAGTAAACCATAACATAAACTTGAAAGGCACAACTCATTCATAGAGACATTCTATCAAACACTTGCATGATATAACTTGCACATAAACTAACATGACATGATTTTTTCCCTTTCTCTTTGTTCACATGAGCAATTTATCAAACACTTGGAGAACATAATCCATGCATATGACACTAAACATCATATAGGCATCATCATTCAAATCCTCATTTAAAATTTCAAGGGTTTAGCATGGATTCACATGATTCTATACATATATCAAATAACTCCAATTGAAACTTATAACAAAACATGGTTTAGAAACACAATTAATCATTATAATCATGAATATAATCAAACCTAACATGAAATTTATGAAATCAATACTCTTAAAGTTTTAAAATAGTTTCTTGGACTCCAAGGGTGGAAGGGACCCTTGGATGAACACTTGACATACTTTAACAATTAAATTCTACAAGATTGATGGTATGTTCTTGAGTCTTGAATTTGAATTTAAATCTCCTAGGGTTTGTTCTTGAGAGCAACTTATGAAAAATGAATAATTTTTTCTCTTAGAAGGGTTTAATTTTGTATTTTTAGGGCTGATAGATGTGGGAAAAAAAATCCAAATACCCCTGAGGATGCGAATCTTTAATGACTGAAACCTAGCCTAGCAACGTGCAGACCGACGGGCCGTATCATTGGCATTGTGATGGCCAATACGCCACATTGAGTCTGCATCGGTTCACTGAAATTTGTATTGGGAGATGGAGGAAAATATTCATCGATGCAATGGGTGATGCGGCGTGTCGAGATCGCATCGATCCACTGGTTTGAGCTTTCAAATGTGATCCAAACGAAGTCCAAAAAATCCAAAACTTGTCCAAGAACATCCACTGACATTACTGATCATGATTCAACCTAAAAATCATTACTTTAAGGTCATGAGGGTTGATAAATAGAGTCACCAACTTACAAAGGCTGAAATAACACTAAGTCAGGATACTTGGCTAAAATTTCTAAGTCCGAGATCCCTTAACAAGCTTTAAAGGACTGAGTTAAGATTAGGATTTTGTGGGGTCTTACAATATCTCCCCTTAGGAACATTCATACTTGAATGAGGCTGAATGAGCTGAGAATACTGATAGATTGGATTTAGATACAGGACATGCACAACTGTAACATGATTTCATGACTGACAATACTGATATGCTGGAATTTCATACTGAACATGCATATTTGATGCATGAGTACTTGGCCGAACATAATTTATGAATGCATGGCTAGAATTGCTGATAAACTAAGTTTCTCATGCTGAACATGCATATTTGATGCATGAATACATAACTAAAAAATGCTATGGTAATTGATACCGAGTCTATAAGGGAAATATGAGCATGGAATTTAGTAATTTCAAGGGAAAACTATTACCTTAGGCTGAGTCTAAGTTTGTAGAGAAGAGGTGAGGATACTTGGTCTACATATCTGCTTTTGCTTCCCAAGTATCTCCCTTAACAGACTGATTCTGCCAAAGAACTTTGACTAGAGGGACCTCTTTGTTCCTCAGTCTGCGAATCTGATAATCAAGTATTGCGACTGGAATCTCCTCATAAGAGAGACTATTCTGAATGTCTATACTCCCTATAGGGACTACATGTAATGCCCTGAATCTGATACCCGAAATGTTACATGGTACTCATGACCCTGAAGGACCACAAGCTAACCCATAACTAATATTTGTACTTAAGCACTGCATAATATACTATATAAATAAGGAATAAAAGGCTAAAAGTCCATAAGGTTCAAATATCTGATAAAACATAACATCTGAAAATATGGCATATCAATACCAAAACCATAAAAATAACTGTCTGAACATGCTATAGTCTGAAAGACTCTAAACTATTCGAATAAGGAGTTGATGGGACATGTCCCCAACTAACTCCAACAGCTAAAATAAACTAAGTACTGAAAGAATCAAATAGTCAAATAATAATATCCTCAAATGATGAGGACTCATTGCTAGTCTGTCTGCTGAACTGCTGATCTACTAAGGATGCTCTGGAGCTTGTGATTCTGAACCTATGGTATAAAATACCATAGCACAAAGTAAAAGTATGTGTCAGTACATGAGAATATACTGGTACGCAAGTGAGGTAAGCTGAATGTAAAGGTTCATATGCATGAACAATACTGATTGACTATGTAACATGACGTGGGAATATATGCATGAATACATAACTGTAAATGAGATTGTGACAACACTAATTATTGAGTTTGAATACTGATAACATGGATTTCTGATAACTGATATAACTGATACTGAATGACTGTGTCTGACAGTCTAGGTTCGAAACTAGCTGAGTTTCATACTGAGCTGAGTGACTGTATCTAACAGTCTTAAATTCTATAGAACTATCTGAGTTCTATTACTGAGACTTAAGGCTGAGACTGTGGGAAGTAGTCATTTAACTGATATGCCCCTAATAAGCTATTATATAAGAGTTGTGGTTTAATTTGTAACCCTATTTGGAAGGGTTTCTATACTGCACCACTGGTAAGGACAAGCTGTGAGTGACCCTCATCTGGCAGTGTCCCTAAAGGAGAATGGCGGGAACCACATCTGGAAGTATTGATCCACCTCATCAACCCTCATCTACAAGGTTTGATATCTCAACCTATATTGGCTATGTAGTTCTGGAGGGCAAGGATTGCTTCTAAGAATCACACCCTCTACTAACAGATGAGTTACCATCCTTGGATTCACTCGGTGCTGAATCCTACTCCCATCTGAATAGACACTAAACTGAACATACTGGATCGAGTTCACTAAACTCCGTGAACTGATGGAATATTACTAAATTCTATTAACTAACTGAGTTCATGAGATTACTGAGTTTTCCTGAGTTATGTAACTGACTAAATTCTACTGATCATATCGTGACTAAGATTATCATGAAACAGATATTGGCTCTAGGAACACAACTAAATTATTGGGTATAAATACCCCAGGACTCGATAGAATAAAAGTAATTCATGGCACAAGTTCTAAAGCACAACAATGTCTACATATATATCCATAATTCATTGACTAAGACATTTCATCAAACACTTGACATGCATTAACTTGTACATGAATGGGGATTTCATACTATCATACTATAATGCACTTTTTCCTTCACATAGGCATTTAGTCAAACATATGGGGAGCATACTTTAGTTATACCATCATCAATGCATCTAATTATCATGGTTACATAAATAATTTAGCAATTTAAAGGGTTTATCATTAATATTATACAAATCATCACATACTAGGATCAATCATTGGAACATGTAACATAAAACATGAATCAAAACCCCACAACAACATGGACATCAATTTCAATTCAACTAAATTATCAACATTCATAAATATATAATCTTGGATTTTTAAAAGAGATTCTTGAGCTTCATGGGTGAAAGGGACCCATGAATCAACACTTGACATACCTTGATTATGAGTTTCTTGAAGTTCTTGGACTTGAAGAACTTGAATTTCTTAATTTCATAAAGAAGGGTTTAGATCTTGTTCTTGGGGCTTGATCTTTGAGAGAAACCCTAATTTGGTGTTGTAGATGAATAATAAAGTTATGAACTTTGGTCTGTTATAATTAGTGGTTAAAATGGGTGGAAAAAATACCCAAATACCCTTTTTAAAGATGGCTTAAAATTGCTGATTAGAAGTGGCGATGGTTTGGGTGATGGTCCATTGTTGGCTCGATGACTCGTCGGTCCTGACCGTCATACTTGGCCAGTATTTGAACTTTTTGCCTTATCTATGATGGTTTGGGAAATGGTCCATTGCTATCTCGATGGTCCATCGGTCCTGACCATCACACTTGGCCAGAACCTGAACTTCCTGCCTCATCTGCGATAGTTTAGGCAATGGCCCATCGCTAGGTTGACGGTCCATCAGTCCTAACCATCGCACTTGGCTAGAAGACAGGTTCACTACCTTAGTCACGAGGGCTTGGGTAATAGTCCGTCACTAGCTCGACGGTCTGCCGACCTGACCATCAATTCCAGGCAGTTCCGATAGTTCTCTGTAAAACATCCATAACTTTTTAATCCAATATCGAATTTTGACAAAATTGGTATTGTCGGAAAAATAATTCGTCTGGAGACTAGATTTGACTGAAATAAAGTTTGGGGTATTACACTACAACTGCTGGGTCACCTATACATTTCTTTAGACAGGAGATATGGAACACTGGATAGACTGAAGCTAAATCTGAAGACAACTCAAGCTCATAAGCGACCTTTCCAAAATAGTTGAGAATTTTGTAAGGACCGACAGATCGGGTACTGAGCTTCCCCTTCTTTCCAAACCTCTTTACTCTTTTTAGAGGAGAGATCTTCAAATACACATAATCACCAATCTCAAATTTGAGATCCTTTCTTTGCATGTCTGCGTAAGATTTTTGTCGGCTCTAAGCTGTTGATGTGTAAGCTAATGCTAACATATTTGAGGCTTTTAACTAAGTATAATTGCAAAGTCTTAAGTAACTTTTGTCATTTTTTTTATTGTTTTATATTTGATTTTGCAGTAGAAGCTATGATGCAAGAGAACCAACGAAGATGAAAGCAAAGAAGTTGAAATCTAAAGTAATTCAAAGAGAAGTGTGAATGGCAGTATTTTTGATAAGTCATCAGCCCTATGATAATTTATCAGCTTCATTGTTAGCCTCAGACAGAGAATGCACCTGAGTTGAGAGTTATGACAAGATTTTATGATAAGTCGTTAAGGAGCTGATAGGTCATCAAAATTTTCGTCAGCCTAAGGCAGAACATGAGAGCTGAGGTAGAGACTTGACGACATTCGTGATAAGTCATCAAAAAGTTGATAGGATGTCATAGTTTTTTGTCAGCCTAACCCAGCGAGTATTAAAAAAAAATAAGAGGTGACGACATTTGTGATAAGTCGTAGCCTCCTGATAGGTTGTCACGAATGTTGTCACCTAATTCGAGGGATTATTAAACTCTGTGATTTTGTTTCATTAGGCTGAACTATTTAAAGTCTTTTTAGGGTTTTCTGGAGAGTTCCAAATATCTTTTAGCGATACGTATTTTGATATTATCTCTCTTTAGTTTCTTGACTTGAACAAGTAATTACTTTGAAGAGATTATCATCATTATTTTGGGATTACTATTGTGATCTAATCTGAGAATCTCTAGTTTCTATTCATCTTGTGGTAAGTTTATCTTTCAAATTATAAATATAACTAGTTGTTTTAATTATTCATAATGAGTGGATAAATTCCTTTAACTTGACTTAT
The DNA here is from genome assembly GCF_002878395.1 of Capsicum annuum. Taxonomy (NCBI): domain Eukaryota; kingdom Viridiplantae; phylum Streptophyta; class Magnoliopsida; order Solanales; family Solanaceae; genus Capsicum; species Capsicum annuum. The sequence goes on along the minus strand of NC_061119.1, from coordinate 32,480,423 downwards.
GGGATCTAGGGTTAAGTCTTGATAAGGTGTTGAGTGTTCAAGATTTAAAAGGTGGTAGGACTCCTTGATAATTCTGAGGTTTTAATTATTGTCTATTGGTTACAAATAATAGATAACACCTGCTTTGATTTGCTTGAGAAGGAAATAAAATATAGTGGGAAGTGAATTATTAACAGGGACTTGGAAGCACTAAAAACTTTCATTTAATAATTGACGCTGTGATAAGGTTGATTAACCTGAGGTAAAATTTGGTCATGAATATAAAGTCACCTAATTCAAGAGGATTAGGTAATTAAATGCTTAAGTAGGTCGAGAGACATTTAGGCATAACTTCAACAAAGATAACTTGTTATCCTACCTACTGTGAGAATCTTGAACCACCATTAGCATCTATGAAGTACCAAAACCCCTATTGAACATAATTCTGGTTTTTCTATAAACTTTTGATTACGAACACTGTAACTAAAGTAACCAATAATTATTGGCAAATCTCCAAAACCCCTATTTTATCTTTTTGTATCATCTGTTTGAATTTAACTTGTAGCTATAGTTTCAAATTAGTTTAAACGCTACTCACATTGCTCCCTGTGTATTCAACCCTGACTCCAAAGTTGGGTAAATATTTTGACTATGACCGTCTTGTACTAGATTGACGTGTAAGTTGAGCATTATCAAAAATGGTGCCGTTGTCGGGGAAAAATTTGGCGTATTGAGTTAGTTTGGAATTCTAGCCTACTTGCTTGAATTCAAACTTGTAAATATTTGTTTTTAGTTTACTTTTATTTTTTGTGTTAGGTAGATTTTTATTTTAGTTTACTTACTACTATGGCTTCATGGAATGAACATGATCTTGGAGGTTGAAAATCTTATCTTGATGATCCATATTCATATTGTGATGGACCTCACTTTTGGAAAGACTATAGATATGCTCCCCAGAGAGAGATGTGTGCACCATCTCCATCCTATCGGGGGTATAATTGTTTTGTATGTGGTGGTCAAGATGGATATTGGAGTGATTGCCCAAATACACCCTCCCCCATTGTGCTAACCCAAATTCTAGTTCTTCTTATGATTTTGATAGGTCTTTTGGTCAAGAAAAGGAAGAATGAAGCACCGAAAAGAGTGGCATTGAAGTTATGCTTCAACTAATATTGGATAGTATGGACACAAAAAATGATATCATATGTGATATATGTCAAGACATTAGGGCATTTAACAAGGAAAGAGAAAGGATAGTGGAGATGGATATAAAGGTCAATCATCTAAGGCACTCTTTTACATTATGTTTAGATGATATCTTGTATGTGAAATTATTTAGACTTATCAAAGAGTGTGAATATGAGGAGCAAGAATCCTATAATGATGATGAGCTTGATTTTGATCAACCCTTGGTGATTTTCCAACCAACTGAACTAATCATGAGGGATGATGCCAAGATTGGGGGAATGGTGCTAGAGGCAAAAGAAGAAATCAAGCACAATCCTTGTGAAGACTCTAGTCCATTTTAGGGTAAATATACTAATAGGGATTCTACTCCGTAAGTAAGAGTTAGTCCTCATTTGAACCACTTTTCAACATTATGCCTGGTGGATGTGATGAAAGTCAAATCACCCAAGCAAATGATGAATTTTGAAAATGAGGAGGAAAATTCTTACAGTTTTGAGTTTATCTTTCCAAAAGGGTATACCACAACCCTAATCGTAAAATCCAAGAAGCTTAAAGGTCGATGTCCATTTAGTGGGTTTTTAAGATTCTCACCATTTCCAAATGAGCCCACACGAAAGTTCCCTGGAAAATTGGGCAAGTGGTTCAAGTATTCAAAGTAGTGTGATAGAACTTTCCTTATCATGCTCTCACATTTTCCCAATTCACCTAAAAGATGGGCCAACGATTCAAATCATCTAAGTGGAGGGATAAAGGATGAAGCACTTTTAAGGTATCTTGATGAATTTTGAGTAGTCAAGATAACCTGGTCGTGCCACGACATTAAATCAGGTGCTTCTTGGGAGGCAACCCAAGGTATTTTGTTATTTGTATTTGTATTATGTGATTGATATCAGATCTTCGCACCCATGGTGCCACAGGTATGTTTCTAACTCTCTGTTTTGGTTTGATCCTTTGGGGACATTGCATGATTTTAAGTTGAGGTTAGGACTACTTGTGGGTGTTGATGTCCTCTTGGGGTTTTTGTTGTCGTGGCTCTTTTTCCAAGAGTCTTGTTCCTAGTAGAGCCAGCATGTTTAGGTGTATTATGATTTGTTGTAAAATATTTTAGTTGACTAAGAGAAATACAAGTACCTAAGGCAGTTAATACGGTTTTGTTATTTTGTGAACACCTTTCAAGTGGTCTCATTCTTTAACTGGGTGATTTGCATCTAATTGTGACCACTATGCATCTTTGTATGGTATTAGTTCTAGTACCTTGATATCCATTGCTAAACAATTGCATGAACCTGATAAGTAGTAACTTGTGATATACTTGTGTGTCATGTGCATGTGAGATTCTACTTAGTTCCCTTTGTATGTTGAATTCAGAACTTGCCCGTTTAGTCTTTCCTAAGTTAAAGGATAGGGGTTAGGAAAGGATCATAGGCCGTTTTGATATTAGCTCACTTTAGCCTAAATGACCTTCTATGTATGCATAATATCCCTTGATCCCTATTTTGAACCTGAAAAGCCTATTTCTTTTTACGATACCTATCACCATCCCATTTTTATATCATAATGAATCTATTTTGGCCCTGGTCTTTTTTGGACACTATGCACCTTAACTTAGCCAAATAGCCTAAGTTGAGGGTGGCTATCATAGGGGTGCGTGATGTAAAATGAGTATAAAGAAAGGTAGAGTAAAAGAAAAGAATAAAAAGCTGGGTGTGGTGGAAAAGAGCAAGAAAAGAAAAGTTATGAAAAAAAGAAGTAATTATAGAAAAGAACCGCACCTTTCCTGAATAAGTGTAATCAAGAAAAGAGAAGAGTATCAAAAGGTAAATGAGTGAGACCCCAAAAGATAGTGTAGTGTCAAGAAGGATTAGTCACTTAAAATATCATCGAGTATCATACCAGCCCCTAGCCTACATTACAAGCCAAAGAGAAGACCTATAGTGATCCTAGCTGACCTGTCTGAAGATCTTGGTAATAAAAATAAGGGCAAGCCTATGGTATTTGGCATACATTGATTGGAACTTCATTCTGAGTATGAGTTTCTTTTGATTGTCCCCATGGTTACATATATGATTGCTGATATGAGAAAAAGGGATTTCTTTGCTGTAAGGGCACACCAGATATGTTGCTAGTTGCTAACTTGTTAGAAGAGTGTAATAATGGTAAATGCATGGTTAATGTAGCTAAATTAATGTTGTATATTGATTTCTTTGTGTTGCATTGGTGTTTTTTATTTTTCTTGAATTGACTAACCTTGGAGAGGGTGAAAGTGTTTTGAGATGATATGGATGATTGACTACTAAATGTACTTTGTATTCTCTTAGTTGTGTTGAGTTGCTTGAGGACAAGCAATTTTTTTAAGTTGAGGATGTTGATGTGTGAGCTAATGCTTACACATTTGAGGCTTTTGACTAAGAATAATTGCAAAGTCTTAAGCAACTTTTGTCGTTTTTGATTGTTTTATGTTTGATTTTGCAGTAGAAGCTATGATGCAAGAGAAACAACAAGGATGGAAGCAAAGGAGTTGAAATCTAAAGTAACTCGAAGAGAAGTGTGGCTGATGACATTTCTGATAAGTCGTTAGCCCTGAGTTGAGAGTTGTGACGACATTTTGTGATAAGCTATCAAGGAGCTGATAGGTCATCAAAATTGCCACCAGCCTAAGGCAAACCATGAAAGCTGAGGTAGAGACTTGACAACATTCGTGATAAGTCATCAAGAATTTGATAGGAAGTCACGACAATCGGTGACGTCCTATCAACTCCTTGATGACTTATCACAAATGTCGTCAAGTCTCTGCCTCAGCCCTCATGTTCTGCCTAAGGTTGATGATAACTTTGATGATCTATCAGCTCCTTGATGGCTTATCACAAATGTCGTCAAGTCTCTACCTCATCCCTCATGTTCTACCTTAGGCTGACGACAATTTTGATGACCTATCAGCTCCTTGATGGCTTATCACAAAATGTCGTCACAACTCTCAACTCAGGTATATTCTCTGTCTGAAGCTGACGATGAAGCTAATAACTTATCACAGGGATGACGACTTATCAAAAATGTCATCAGCCACACTTCTCTTCAATTACTTCAGATTTCAACTCCTTTGCTTCCATCCTTATTGGTTCTCTTGCATCATAGCTTCTACTGCAAAATCAAACATAAAACAATCAAAAATGACAAAAGTTGCTTAAGACTTTGCAATTATTCTTAGTTAAAAACCTCAAATGTGTTAGCATTAGCTCACACATCAGCAGTTTCAGATTCGATAGTGAGTCCTTATCCATCGAGGATATTCTTTTATTTCATTATTACAGTAGGTTTAGTATTTCAGTAGTCGGAGTTAGTTGGGGGCTTGTCCCATCAACTCTGTTTTCAGATAGTTCAGTTAGAGGCTTTTTAGACTAGACTTTTAGATAGCTTACAGTTTTACAGATATTATCACAAATGTTATATTTTATTAGTATTTCAGTTTTGAACCTTTTGTTATTTCAGCCTATTTTTATGCATTATTACAGTATAATATTTTTAGTGCTCACAACAGATATCAATCATGGGTTAGCTTGTGGTCCTTCAGGGTCGTAAGATCCGTCTAGAGTTTGAGGTATAGAATCATGGCTTTACAAACTTGGTATCAGAGCCTAAGGTTAAATAGTGTCATAGGAAGTCTGAAAGTCGTATCGCGTAGAGTCTTTTGCATGGGTGTGTAGTGCGCCACACTTATGGACAGGAGGCTATGAAATGTTTTAGGAAAAGTTTCCCTTCTTTTAGTATTCATGTCGTGTGAGTGAGCATGATCTCAAGTTAAACTCTCAGTCTAATTCATTTTTTCCTTATGCTTCCATAACATACCATCCACAAAAGCTAATAGAAGAAGTAATGAAAACCAACTAGCTCCTTTGCCCGTTTAGGTAGATCCCCTGCATAAGCATGTCTATTACGCTGAATTTAGTGTTGATTTCACTACCTTAGCTTATTTAGTAATTGCTCAGAATAATTTGCAGACTGTTGTCCTATCTAAGCTTTTGACTTGCACTCAACACAGTAAGGGAGGAGAGCGTAGAAAGAATAAAAGGGCTAGAACAAATAATTCTAAGCAAAAATCAGGGGGTAGTAACCGCTCCCAATTTCATCAGAGATCTTCAGCCTTTGTTCTTTTTTCAGTCAGGGCGCCAGTACCAAAGTCTAAAAATGACCGTCGGGATGGAGCGCCAGGCTCCAAAACCCAGGGTAGTATGAGCAGTGATCGTAGCTATCTGCTTTGCAGAGAATATGGTCAAAACCATAAAGGAGTGTGTAGAGCTGGAAATGATGTATTTTTTGGATGTGGTAACCCAGGACACATACTGCGGAAGTGTAGAGTATTGGCTCAGAGGGGAAGGGATTTGCGCCAACAGGGTCAGTCCAACCATTCTTCAACTCAGTTCGATCACTCGAATCATCAGGGTGCCACTTTTGGTGCCACCAGTGGGCAACACCCAAATAGGCTTTTTGCATTTCAATCCAAATAAGATCAGGAAAGTCCTCCTAATATGGTTACTGGTACGTTATAAATCTTCTATTGTATGTTTATGCCTTATTAGATATAGGAACTTCTTTGTCTTTTGTAACTTCTTAAAGTTAAACCAGAAATCTTAACAGAACCATTCGCAGTCTCTACCCCAGTAGGTCAGTCTATCATAGCCTGATGGATATACAAAAATTATCCGATTATGATATCTCAGAAAGTCACTTCAGCAGACTTAGTAGAATTAGAGATAACAGATTTCAATTTGATTCTCAGCATGGATTGGTTCCATTCATGCTATGCGTCAGTTGATTGTAGAATAGAATAGTTTATTTTTAATTTCCAAATAAACCAGTCCTTGAATGAAGGGGTAGTACCTTAGCTTTAGTTGATCTAAGTTTGAATCTCTAGATTGAACTGGTAGAAAGAGGATTTGAGAATTCTAAGATAGTCAGTGTTGAGGTTTCTATATGATGATTGTTGGGGTAATAGAAAGCTAAGAATTGTGTATCAAAAGGAAGTACTAGCAGTGGACCTCCCATTATCAGGTGTAGTCCTTCAAAATGAGTTTAGTGTTTATGAGTATTGTTATATATCAGGATCTAGAGTAAAGTGATTTTAGTTCGACTTAGAGTTTACTATGTTATTCACAGACTTAGGATAACGACTTTAAGCTAAGGTAAAAATGGTAGGACAAGTAACCAAGTCAGACTTTCAGATTTTAGTAGTAATGTTAGTATGGATAGAAAAGCAGTAAGAGGGGATGATGCCCAAACCATCTTTACCTTATTCCAAAGTTTTACACTTTAGCTATCATGATATCTGCTTATGCTTTACATGTCAGCTCTATGATCATAGCTCATATTCGTGCACATTATAGAAAATCATGTACGATTCTAGTTCTAGTATAAGGAGTTCCAGTCCACTCATTATTATGAATCATGTCCCATGAACGCAAAAACTCCAAACTCCGGTCATGTAGCTCATGACTCACATACTCATGAAATGCTTTACAGTATGCTCAGTTCCCATGACTCATGCTATACTCTTAATGATCAGCCAAATTCAAATTTCGTCATGTATTCCTCAGTTTAGACCTCTTGATAAATCCATAATGTTGATATTCTATTTCTTAGGCTTTAGTTAAATGTCAAGTTCAGTATAATGTTTATTCATGCTTTAGGTCCTCATGTTTTAACCTTTAGTAAACTCGCCTTATGAAACAATATAGTGATGAGCAGTTGCTTAGATGGGAGAGAGTAAACGTTTCATGTTAATAAAAGATTGTTACATGCTTGTTTTACATGAGGCTTTAGTTATGAAGATAGGCTTGAATATCAGGTTAGTGTGTGCGTGTATATATATATATATATATATATATAAATGGCTAGCAAGAAGTTGTATTTATTTGATAGAGAGACAGGAAATCAAAAATTTTCATGAGATGAGAAGTTGAGAGAATGCAGAGTATGAGTGTCTATTCAGATCCTCGATTTATGTCAGCCTCCATCGTGTAGTTATCAGAACTCAGTTACAGTCTTAATTTAGCATTCAGTTCAAAACTCACTTCAGTCTCGGGTTTGCTTAACCATAGCACATAGTTATGTGTTATTCCGTTATCAGTATTTCAAAATCTTATTATACGCTTGGTCCAACATTCTCAGATAATACAGTTTATATGAATTTATACTTAGTATCTCATATTGCTCAGTCAGTCCTTACCTCATATGCTTAATACTCTACAGTTTTAGTCCAGATTAAGTACAGTTCAATCTTACATGACTAGTATTCAGCTATCAGCCATTCAGTTAATCAGATAAGTTAGTATGTTTATACATTCGTGCTCAGCGCCCATATGAAAATTTTCAGTAGTCTCAGGTAAAGTATTGTACTAAGGTGGAGAGTATAGTTGAGAGAGTATTCGAGGAATATGTGTAAGCTTGAAAATTTATAGTTGCAGTGCATGAGGCTTAGTCACTCTATCTTAGATGATGTTTCGTAGGCCTCACCTCGTATTACATAATTTTTGCCAGGATGTGATTTCTTATTCAGATGTTTTATTTAGCCCATACCGAGATTCCCTTACTCCCTATAGTCATTAGAACCTTATATGAAAGGTATCAAAGAAACACTCCAGTTGAGTATAAGTTTTTAGTATGAGTTAGTCCGTGAAGCTAGCAATTCAATTTAGCAGTCAAGTGCACAAGTTCGTATAGTTTCCCATATTTCTATCTAATCAAACTATTCGAAGTTTCATGAGTATGACTACTCCAAGATAGAGCATCCTAGTAGTTACGAGTTCAGCCCAGTTCATGTATCATGTCTCAGTTTCATATCCTAGCTATTCAGTCATGATTCAGTTCGTAGGTGCCCGTGCACCATCTCAGCTTTTCCTTAGTATCCTAGCCAAGTCAGCATTATTCGAGGGATATAATATCCTAATGGGGAGATGCACTATAACCCCCAAGCTTTCATGTCCTAAACCTTTCAGTTTCTGTTCACGTAACAAATCCACTTTGGAGTAATGGGTACTCATAAGTTAACCCTCAAGTTCTAATCTCAGCCGTATGACATGTATCTAAAAAAACAGTTCAGCTCATGACATTCAGTTCATATATCATGCTTCAGACTAAGAAATGTTCTTATGTTCTCATGTTTCCATTCATAAATGTCAAGTAAATAATCTTAGATTCATCAATATTTCCAACCTAAGGTAACAACCATCCTTAGATTTACTCAGTTTCATGTAGAGTTACAGTTATAATCTTGGTATTTCATACCGTTACACATTCAGTCATGCATTCATGAATCAGTTCAGTCATGTATTTCATGCATTAGATATGCATAGTCAGTATATAAACTCAGCATATCAGTAGTTTCAGTCATGTAGTCATGCTTCAGTCGTGCATGTTTAATGTGTAAACTCAGTCTATCAGTATTTCCCAACTTAATTAGTCTTATTCGAGGATGAATGTTCCCAAGAGGGAGATACTATAATACCCCGTATTTCCCTAGCTTAATTTAAGTCTTAGTACATGAGTAATACCATATAAAATTTTTGAAATACTCAGTATTTTTCAGTTTAGAGTCTGCCATTGCATAGGAAATTCAATTAGCTCTCCAACGATATAAAATTCACCTAAATCTGATATCCGGGTGAAGAGTTAAAGCCATTTTTGTAAGACAGTGTACCACCTGGAATGTCAGCGCATCGCGAAGCCAAGCCAAATAGAAATTGTCACTTTCCAGTGCTCCATCGCGATATTGGCATGTCACGCCACAAGCCCGGTTCACAATTGTCCTTTTCCATTGTTCTAATACGATTCTACCGCATTGTGCTGAGTCTAAAATTCAGAATCAAAGGGGCATCGCGATTCCACCGCGTTACACCAGGACGCCAGTTCCCAATTGTCATTTTCTAGTGACATGGCACGATAGCGCCGCGTCGTGCCAGCTGCCCAAATTGTGTTTTTTAGTGATGAATTTTTTAAAATCTTTCCAGGGATAGTTGGGTCTTTTTACATGGCCCTAATCAGTCTAAATACGAAATTAAGCACCTAAATACCCTATTAGCTCATTATTCACTCATTCTTCCCTAAATTAAAAACATTCTCTCTCAAGAGGCAAAAAACCTAGCTTTAAGAATCAAGTCTAAAGCTCAAGAATTTCCCCAAGAACCTCCAAGAATTTATCTTCTAAGGTATGTTAGGTGTTCATCTATGGGTTACTTTAACCCGTAGAGTCCAAGAATCCCTTTTAAAACATACAAGATCTCATATTTATGATTTCCATGTTTGAATTAGATTGAATTCATGTTCATGATATTAGTTGAGTTTCAATCCATGATTTAAGTGCAAGTTTCATGAAATTAAATAGCATGTGTGATGAATATGTGATTATCTTGATAAACCCTTGAATTTAAAAAGTTATTAATGTGTCTATGATGTTAATTTGGTATTTTCAATCCATGACTATGATAAGATTCATGAAAATAGGATAGTATTTAGGGGGAATTATATGAATTACATTTTAAACCCATGAAATTTCAAGTTTGGGCATTGTAATTGCCATGCTTACATGTTAACCATGATTATGTGCATGAAGTTGTGCCCTCCAAGTGTTTGATAGAATATCCATGTGAATAAATATGCACAAGATTATGCCCTACAAGTGTTTGATAAAATGTCTCTATAGATGAAATATGAACATGTGTACATTGTTATGCTTTGCAAGATCATGTGATGCTTTAATTTTCATGCTATCGAGTCCTGGGGGTATTAAATACCCGATAATTTAGCTGTTGCATAGAGCTAGTGTCAGTTATAGAATAGTATCAGTTATGTCACGATCAGTAGTACCCTCAGTCAGTTACAGAACTCAGTAGAACTCTGTCAGTTACAAAACTTAGAAAAATTCAGTAAACTCAATATCAGTCTAGTCTGGTTCAGTATAATTAGTTTAGTGTCTTTCAGTTGGGAGTAGGATTCAACACCAAGTGAACCCAAGGATGGGGACTCACTTGCCAGTAGAGGGTGTGATCTATAGAAGCAATCCTTGCATTTCAAAACTACATAGACAGCGTAGGTTGAGACATCAACTTTCCAATTGAGGATTGATGAGGTAATTTACCCGCCAGTAGAGGGTACCACCATTCTCGTTTAGGGCACCTGCTAGTAGAGGGTGACTCTTTGATGTCTTTACCCATGGAACAAGAGTGACACCCTTCCAAATGGGGTTACAGTTTGGACCCCAAATCTATTCAGAAAAGGGGCATATGTCGGTTAGATGATTACCTTCCACAGTTTTAGTCTCAGTTTTCAGAATTGAACTCAGTTCGGTTTTACAAAATCAGGACTATCAGATATTATCAATCAGTATTAGTAACTTAGATTATTAGTTGCTCAGTATCAAAACTCAGTACATAGCTTCAGAAAATCTTAGTTACAGTATACATATATGCACAGTATTGCATACTCAGTATGTACAGTAGTTTTAGATTATCCATGTACTCATGTTCAGTTACTCTATATCATTTCAGTTATTTATTGCTCATGTATCTGAACCCTTGCATTCATCCTTACCTCATCTAGCATACCAGTACATTCCACATACTGATGCATTATTTTTTTTTGCGCTATGATGTCTCATATCATAGGCTCGGACGCTCAGGTTCCTGACCACGCAGAGACAGATTCAGACTCAGTTAGTAGTTTTAGATTCAGTAGTAAGTCCTTATCCGTCGAGGATATTCTTTTATTTCATTATTACAGTAGGTTCAGTATTTCAGTAGTCGAATTTAGTTGGGGGATTCTCCTATCAACTCTTTTTTACAGAAAGTTCAGTTAGAGGCTTTTCAGACTAGACTTTCAGACAGCTTACAGTTTTACAGATATTATCACAGATGTTATATTTTATTAGTATTTTTGTTTTGAACCTTATGGCATTTAAGCTTATTTTTTTGCATTATTACAGTATCATATTTTTAGTGCTCACAGCAGATATCAGTCATGTGTTAGCTTGTGGTCCTGCAGGGTCGTAAGCACCATGTAGCGTCTGGGGTACAGACTCGGGGTGTTACAAACTCATACCTTAGTGCACGACTAAGAGAAGACCAAATTGTATAGTGGGCAGTATGGTACCCTCTAAGGCTACTTAAGGTACGAAAGGGGAGGCAATAATGGGTACGACTCATACACTAGTGTATGATTGACATGCCTAAATTGTACCATGGTCAGAATGCCCAATTCATAAGATATTTTCTATGGGTACAAGCCTAGGTGTTTCAATTCTCTCCCACTTGGATCATTCATCCTCGAATGAAAGGTAGGGCAAGTATAAACATAATTAACACATCATTACCCATCAAACAAACCTTTAACAAGTTAGAAACAAGCACACAACAAGGATACGACACATATCATGATCATCATCAATCCATCATTTATTTCATTGATCTTGGGACTCAAACCCATTACTTATCAAATCTTTTACTCATTTCACAACTTAAGGACTTTAAACCATCGACTCATCAAGGATACTTACTCTCTTCTAAGACTAGGGACTCGAACCCATCATTTATCAAAGACATGAATCAACTCAAAGTATTAGGGACTCAAACCCATTACCCAACAAGGACACAAATAATTTCAAGGCATTAGAGACTTGAACCCATGGTCTAACAAGATATAATTCAATTCAAAGCTTGGGGACTTTAACCTATTGTCTAAAAAAGACGTAACTCAAGGTAAGAAGATTAACTCATACCTCAATCACAAGTTTTCAGAATGAGAAAAAAATGTGGATAATTGGAATTCATGTCCTCTTCCGCCTCCCAAGTAGCTTCCTCGGACTTTTGGTTCCTCCATAGAAGCTTCACCGGTGCCACCTCTTTCATTCGTAAACAGCAAACTTACCGATTCAAGATCCTCATCGGGACCTCCTCATAGGATAAAGAGTCCAAAATACCAATATCCTCAAAGGGAACAACCAAGGAAGGATCACCCATACATTTCTGCAACATAGAGACATGGAAGGCATGGTGAATGGAGTCCATACTAGAAGGCAACTCCAACTCATAGGCAATATTGCCAACCCTCTTCAAAATCAAGTAGGGACCAATATACTGAGGACTAAGCTTCCCATTATTACCATAATGCATCACTCTCTTCATGGGAGACACTTTACATTAAACTCCAAATCCTTATGCCTCACATCTGCATAGGACTTTTGGCGACTTTGACCAGTTTTCAATCTATCATGAATCACCTTTACCTTATCTAAGGCTTGGTGAACCAAATCGGGGTCAAGCAACTTACCCTTACCAACTTCATACCACCTAATAGGAGAACGACATCGTCTGCCATATAATGCCTCAAAAGGTGCCATACCAATGCTCGAATGGTAACTATTGTTATAGGCGAATTCAATCAAAGGCAAGTGGTCATACCAATTAACACCATAATTAATTACATAAGCGTGCAACATATCTTCCAATGTTTGGATAGTCCTCTCCGCTTGTCCATCTATCAGCAGTTGGAAAGTGGTACTAAGGCACACCTTAGTCCCCAAACCTTTTTGGAACAACTTCCAAAAGTGAGATGAAAATAGAGTACCATGATCCAAAATAATAGAAATTGGATCACCATGAAATTTCACAATCTCTGCAAGATATAACTTAGCATAATATTTCCCTGAGTAATTAGTCTTCACGGGCAAGAAATGAGCAGACTTGGTCATCCTATCCACAATGACCTAAATAGAATCACATTTAATCCAAGACCAGGAAAGACTGGTAATGAAGTCCATATTAATTGCCTCCCACTTCCACTCTGGCAAGGCAATCTCTTGGTATAAGCCTCCAGACCTCATATGTTCAACTTTCACTTGTTGACATACCGAACACCTAGCCACAAAGTTAGCCACATCGCGCTTCATATTATTCCACCAATATAACTCTCTAAGATCATGATACATTTTTATTAAATCAGGCTGAGTAGTATAATGGGACCCATAATCCTCGGCCATGATTCTTTCCCTTAATCTATCGATATTGGGAACCATAGTCTACCTTGGTATCTCAAGATACCATCACCACCAATCATAAAGTCAACAATCTTTTGTTGACCCACATTACTCTTGACCTTCATCAAATTAGGATCTAACATTTTCTTCTCCTTTATCTCAACAACAAAAGACGACTATATCCTTGGTGCACAAATATACCACCATCATCTAACTCCAAGAGACAAACTCTGAGATTATCCAAATGGTGAATGTCTTTCACCAATTCTCGCTTTTACTCATCCATATGGGCTAAACTTCCCATAGACAATCTACTAAGAGCATCGTCGACTATATTAGCTTTACCTGAATAGTAATAAAGACTTATATCATAGTCCTTCAATAGCTCAAGCCACCTTCTTTTCCTGAGATTTAACTCCTTTTAAGTAAACACATACTGAAGACTCTTATGATCGAAAAAGATATCAGCATGAGCCCTATAGAGATGATGCTACCAAATCTTTAACGCAAAAACCATGGCTAACAACTCTAAATCATGAGTAGGGTAGTTTTTTTACTGAACCTTTAATTGCCTAGAAGCATAGGTCACCACCCTACCATGTTGCATCAATACACAACCAAGACCGATTTAAGAAGCATCATAATATACCACAAAACCATCGTTACCTTCGGGCAAGGCCAAAATTAGGGCCGAAGTTAATTTATCTTTCAAATTCTCAAAACTACCCTCACACGCATCCGACCATAAAAACTTGACCTTCTTTTGGGTTAACTTGGTCAATGGGGTAGCTATAGTAAAAATATCTCCATGAATCTCCTATAATAATAACTAACTAGACCCAGGAAGCTTTGAGTCACAAGTCTAGGCCACTTCTTAACTGCCGTAACCTTTTGAGGATCTACCATAATCCCTTTACTAGAGATTACATGACTAAGAAAGGTCACAAATTTCCACCAGAACTCACACTTCGAAAACTTGCATACAAATGATGATCCCTTAAAGTTTGCAATATGGCATGGAGGTGATCGACATGATCCGCCTCATTCTTAGAATAGACTAAGATATCATCAATAATAACAATGACAAAAAAGTCCAAGAAAGGATAAAAGATCCTATTTTTCAAATCCATGAATTCTGCGGGGGCATTGGTCAACCCAAAGGACATAACTATAAACTCATAATGACCTTACCAGGTTTTAAAGCCTATCTTAGGGATATCCGCATCCCTAATCTTAAGCTGATGATAACCCGATCTAAGATCAATCTTAGAGAAACATTTTGCACCCTGAAGCTGATCAAACAAATCATCGATCCTAGAGAGAGGATATTCATTCTCTATGGTCACTTTGTTCAACTGACGGTAATTAATGCACATACAAAGGGAACCATCCTTCTTGTGCACAAACAACACGAGAGCATCCTAAGGAGATACACTAGGACAGATAAAATCTTTATCGAGAAAGTGTTCCAATTGATCCTTAAACTCTTTCAACTCTGCCGGAGCCATTCTATAAGAAGGGATGAAGATTAGATGAGCGCCTGGAATAAGATCAATCTCAAAATCAGTTTTTCTATTAGGAGAAATACTGGGAAGGTATCCAAAAATACCTTGGGAAACTTATTAACCATGGGAACAGATTCTAGAGAAGGCTCTTTCGAGTTAGAATTTTTAACTCGGAACAAATGATACAAACACCCTTTGAAATGAACTTTTGGGCCTTAAGATACGAAATAAATCTTCCCTTAGGCACTAAATAACCACCTTCCCATACAATGACTGGATCATTAGGGAATTTAAACAAAACCGTATGAGTCTGATAGTCTATTGAATCATAGCATGAGTACAACCAATTCATCCCTAGAATAATATCAAAATCAACTATGTCCAACTCTATCAAGTCTACAAGAGCTTTCTACCACTAACAGATACCACACACCTCCTATATACTCTTTTAAAAGCCACAGAGTCTCCTACTGGGGTAGAGAGAGAAAAAGGAACCAACAGACTCTCGAGACCAAAATTTAGATGCACAACCACATACGGGGTCACATAGGAAAGAGTAGACCTTGGATCAAGCAACAATACACATCATGGGAGAAATATTTCAACATACCCATGACAACATCAGGGGATACCTCAGAATCTTGGTAAGTATCAAGGGCATACAAGCGGTTCTGACTAGTGTCGGTGCCAAAAATAAAAACAAAAGCAAAAACTACAGCCTTTGGTTGGGGAGCAGAGAAATACCAATAGGAGCCCTGTTGGCCCAAGAAGCTGCTAAAGAGGGGCACTCACATTGCTGGTGCCTAATATGAACATAACTAAAACATCTATTTCTCTCATTCTCACTCTAACCATAATGACTCTGACCATAAAATCTGGAAGGAGGGTTTGGTGGAGCCGATTGAGCACCACTAGCCTGGAGTTGGGCACCCTGTGCCCGGAACCCACCACTAAAATGAGACCTATGATCACCCAATGATTTTAAGTAAGAAGAGTGAGCACTAGTCAAGGAGAAAGAACCCAAACTCTCTCACTTTTTCTGTGGCCACTTGCCACCATCTCTACTACCTTGCTCTAAGGGCATAGAATTCTTCCCTTGCCTTTTACTTAACTCAACTTGCTCATTTTCTCTTCTTCCACTATTTCATATACACGATCAACCTAGAGATGTCCATATTTTAAGTCAAAAAAGCCACTTTATTCTCAAGCACCAACTCATGGGATAGTCCCAAAACAAACTGATGCATTCTAGCCCTCATGCTAGAAACCATCTCGGGAGCATACCTAGACAACTTATGGAACTTCAAGGCATTCTTCTGAACATATATCCTCCCTTGCTTCAAGTTCAAAAACTCCTCTGCCTTAGCTTCTCTCAACTCTAGAGGAAAGAACAATCTAAGAAAGCCTCAGAGAAATCCTCCCATAGGGCAGGACTAACATCCACACCTCTAGACAACTCTAAACCTTCGTACTATTGGATACTATATCTTTCAATTAGTAGGAAGAAAACTTAACAGCCTTAATCTCCAAAGCATGCATGATTCAGAATATCTTCTTTATTTTATCAATGAAGCCCTGAGGATCCTCCCCAACCTTCGTACCTATGAACATAGGAGGGCTCAACCTCATAAATTAGCCAACTTTTGTGGCCTCAGAAGATAGAGTGTTTGGAGCACCGCACTCTGATTAAGAGGCTACCAATTAAGTCAAAAGGTTGATAGAGCAACGAAATTGAACATTAGAATCATCCTCATATGGTAAATGAGTAGGAGTTTCACCCTCATAAGAAGGTTTAGTGGGGACTGATGTAACCCCTTGAAGATGGTTAGAAGCCACAGCCCTAGATCGGGTCTGGATCCTAGAAGTTAAATGAGATACATCCATAGGGCCCTCAGAAAGGTTTACCTAAGTATCAGATCTCCTTGGAGGCATGATCTTAAAGATAGCAAATAGAAATTAGAGGAATCCAAGACCTTAGACACTATAGCTTGGGATTGAAACACAAGAAAGAGAAAATATTCCTAAAATGTCTCATAGCCCCTCTCTTATAAGTATGGCGTACTTTATACCCATAAAAGAGACTCTACTTGACACGATATTGTGGAAGCCCAACCGACCATGATCCTATGCTATGATACCAACTTGACATGCCCCATAACTACGCTATATCGTATGGTCATTCCAAGCCCAACTTGTACTGAACAACGCCCCTTTAACCCAACCTAATTATCACACCAATCCATAAGGGTCAAACAAACTCCGACCATATCTCAACATAACAAAAATCATAATAATAATCATAACTTAAAACATGTCTAAAAATTTCATTAATGACAATATTTTACCAACATACCCAAGTCCATAATCATTCATAGTGCCTCTATACAAAGCCCATGTCTATAAATATATATGCCAGGACATGCCCCCGACAATTGCCAAACTAAAACTAAGTCAAGCCTATTAACATAAATGAATACTTGAAATGTATGACTTACGAATGTATGGAAGCTCACCACTTCAATGTCAACCACACGAACCACTCGATCACCTGTCAATACGTAGGAAGAGAAGAAGAAGCTTCGACCCCTATGTCGTATGGGGACATAGCATTTGTAGATGGTTAATAATTATAGCGCCAGCATATAACACAAGAAATAGGGATAAAATAACATTATCATTTACCAGTAAGTCAATGTATCATGTTCAATCACATTCACCCACTTATCCATACATATAGGTATATTACATGCCAAACAAGGGAACAAGTTTTATTAACACTCTTGAACACTCTTTCATCATACATGAAGTGGAGTACACTGACCTTTCATACTTATAGATCCAAACATTCTCAATAGATAAAGACTTTAACCACATTCACATTATCATTAGACCAAGGACATTAACCGTATACACACTCATTAAGCAAAGGACTCTAACCTCATGCACTTCCACTAGGCTAGGGACTCTAACCTTAAGCCATATTAGATAGGGGACTCTAATCCAAGACGACGTCTTAAATTAGGCAAGGGACTTTAACCTCAAGACATTTTATTTAAGCAAGGGAATTTAACCACAAGCCATATTAGTAGGAAAGGAATTTAACCACAAGTTATTAAGACTACCATAGTCGACATTGGGACTTTAACCCCTTGTCCATATATCAATATTCATTCAATTCACACTTAAAAGACTTTAACCCATTCAACTAATTCAACACTAGACATGACCACAAGGTGCTTAAGGAAGCATTTGTTGTTAAACCATTTCAATAGGCCAATGCCTCGATTTAATTCATCATACCATTCACTTTATGGTAATCAAGACCCTTTCATTATATGTACACTTTATTATCAATATTATACCACATTATTACCTCACCTAGTTCAACATATAATTCAAGTTCAAATTCATGTTTAGGGACTTTAACCTTTTGTTATCCATCAAACTAACAAGGTCATCAATTACACATGACTCACAATACCTTTACAATATAATTTGCCAATCATTCATACTTATTGGGCTATTTCTCTAGTTTAAAACATCACTGCCATGTGACTAGATAATTCACTTAGATATTTTTACAAACACCTTGTGTGCATGCCTTTACCAAGGCCAATTTCAAAGTAGAAATCATTAAGATTAGGGTTTCTCAAGAGCCACATGTTATACCACATACAACAAGCACCTACATGTGCAAAACATCAACAATATCATGTATAAATTCATGTCTAAGCAAGAACACATGTAACTCATTACTAGGCATCAAACCCTCAATATTTTGATTTTAAAATCATCATTTACATGTATTAATCCATGTATAAAACACATGGTGTTTGAGTTAAGAACAAAGGAAAGAGTCACATACCTTAGACAATTTGATTCACCAAGGGTTGAAGAACACCTTTGGAACCCTAGCCTCCAATCTTTCAAAAATGTGTTTGAGAGAGAGTTTAGGATGTTTGATCCACTCAAAATATGTTTTAAGAGGCCACACACACTTATATAGTGAGAGATTTAGGTTTTAGAGGGTAGGAAATAACCATAAGGCCCTCAACTAAAAGATGGAAAATAAACATGATGTTGGGTATGACTAACTTGAGTCAACCATACCCTAGGGTATGAGTGGTACCTTTAGGGTATGAACATGCACCCTAGGCTCGTATCCAAATGGTACAAGTTGCACCCTTAACCATACCCCTATCTAGTACCAAAAATAGTCTACTCTTGTTTAAGTAACAAGAACCATATGACTCACCTTAGTATGAATCGTACCTTAGTGTATGACTAAGGGAAGGCCAAATTGTATTATGGATAGTATGTGATGTTGGGTGTATTTATGCATTCTAGTGTTACTATTCTAGCCTATTTATCCTTATTTTGAGGATAATTCATGTGCTTAATATATTAATAATGAGATAAATATGTATCTAAACGTCCATGTATGTGTCTACAATGTTTAATGGTGTTTTCACATAAGTTTTGATTCAAATTGATCATTTAGAAGTCAACTGAGAAAACTAGTATGACTAGGTTGAGCTAGGTGTTTGTCTAGTCTATTGTGTTGGGTTCTAATGTGTTTAATGAGTTACTAAGTTTGTTATTGTGTATTTATATGTGAAAAACTTGGTTATAATGTTCAAGGGTTAATGGGATCAATACAAGAGTCAAAACAATAAGCTTAAGATCAAAGTGATTGAAGCCTATACTTAGCTCATGTTTCTAGTTCACTCTAGAGGATGTTGTGTTGTTTTGATCTCTAAATTATCATGTTTAATTCTATAGGGTTCTTTGTTAATGGATTATGATGATAAATTAATGATATACAAGCTTTAAATAAAGTTGAAACATCTAAAAAGGATTAGAATGGATCAATAGAAGCACAATACACAATTTGGACTGAATTTGGACACCTGGAATGTCAAGGGAGAGTGAGGGAATGCAGAGAGGCCTCTTGGAACACTCCATACACCACTAGATTCATAAGGGGACAAAAATAGTAACCCACTATGTCGCGGTTCTAATAGCAATGAATCAGGCACCGCATTGTGGTGAAAAGTGAATCTGCAATTGTCAAATTCCAGAATCTTGGTGCGATTTCACCGCTTCATAGGCTAATAGAGATGATCCCACAACAATGATACAATGGCCATCAAAAGTGGAATTTTTTTGCCCAGATGAAGGATAATTACGTGAAAACCTAATCTCATTTGGTTTATGACTTGTCTACTATAAATATAATGTTATAAAACACGTTTTGGACATCTTGGAACACCCTAGATCGGCTTGGACAACATTGGAGGCTACCAAAACTTATTTTTAGGTTTTATCATTCTTTAATTTAGTTTATTTATGGTTTGTACCATCAATCCAAGAAATTGGATGATGAGTATTTCCATTAGAGGCTAAACTCCCTTTTCGGGGTTAAGCCAAGATCATGAATACTTTCATTTTGAATTAAGTTTGCTTGAGTTGCTTATCATTATGGTGAATTAAGTTTGCTTGAGTTGCTTATCATTATGGTTTCTTGTTTATCCTTGTTTTAAATATTTTAAGGATTACCTATCCTTGGATTATGTTCATTGTCAACCTTGTGGTCTCAGGAGAGGGAATAGAAAGATAGAACATGGAGATAATCAAAGTAAGGTTCGTAGTCTTTTATAAAATAAGGATTTTGAACTAGCGTCTAGGACAGGGATGTACTTAGAAACCTTACTTGATTTACATATAGGATGATATCTTTAAATCACATAGTTGGATTATTACATCCCCGCTCAATGATGTAGGTGTAATGTCCATGTTAGGTAAACGGTTAGAGGTCGAGAGACCATGATCATGCGATTAACCATATGAATCAAAAACCAAGATAAGAAATCTAACAAATGAAGTTCAATGGCGTAGTATGATTGTTCTAAGAGCTTTAAACTCGGGTCTCTATCCTTTAATTATCCAAAGTCATTTACTTTTCCACATTAGTTTTATTTATTTTTAGTTTACATATCTAAAACTTTATTTGTTACTCTTATCAATTTGTTAAACTAGAATTGGATAGTTATGTAACACAAGTCCCTGTGGGATAGATATTCAGCTTTCTTGAAGGCCACTATATTACTTGGTCGACCACTTACACTTATTTGTGCGCTTAGGAGCTGTTAGTATGCTACCCTTATAGTCTTCTCAAGGTATGAGAGGGGAGGGAAGAGTGGGTACGACTCGTACACTAGTGTACGAGTGACATGCCTAAATCGTACCATGGTCAGAATGCCTAATTCATTAGATGTTTTCTGTGGGTCCAAGCCTAGGTGTTTCAATTTGCCATTTGGCTAATTTCCCTGTGGGCATGGCCTTTTGGATATGTAATTTATAGAATCCATTTTAGAGATGATATACATTGTGTATGACATCAAATAATGCCTCACCTTCTGGGCTATCCAAGTCAATGCACAACACATCCTTTCTATTTGTGTGTAAAGAGCCTCATATAGAGTGAAGTTCTTACTCAAGTAATAAATTACTCTTTCTTTCTTTCCAGTTTCATCATGTTACCCTAAGACATATCCAAATACATTGTCTAAGATTGATAAATACAACAACAGAGGGCTTCCTTCATTTGGAGGAACTAGTACTGATGGACTGGGATAGATAATCCTTAACCCGGTCAAAAGCTCACTGGAATTCCTCAGTCCATTTATTTTCTGCATCTTTCTTTAACATGTTTAGGATTGGTTCGCAAATAATTGTTAACTGGGATATGAACCTGCTGATGTAATTCAATCTTCCTAAGAAACTCATAACTTCATTCTTCATCTACAGCGGAGGCAGTTATTGGATTGCCTTTATTTTTTAGGGGTCAAGGTCAATTCCCCTTTTACTAACTATGAATCCCAACAACTTCCCAGCTCGTACCCCAAAAGAACACTTAGGAAAATTCAAATTCAAATTGTACTTCCACAACCGATCAAAGAACTTTCCCAAATAAACCAAATGGTCCAAACTTTTGCAAGATTTGATAATCACGTCGTCTATGTACACTTCAATCTCTTTATGGATTACATCATGAAATATGGCTATCATAAGCCTCATATATGTAGCACCGTCATTCTTGAGGCCGGAGGGCATCACCCTATAGAGATAAACACCCCAAAGCGTGATGAAAGCCATTTTCTCTGCATCTTTTCTGTCCATCTGTAGTAGATGATACCCGACAAAGCAATCCCCAAATGACTGTATTTCATACCTCACAGAATTATCAATGAGAATATAGATATTAGGTAATGGATAGTTCTCTTTAGGACTGGCTTTATTTAAGTCCCTATAATTGACACAAATCCTGACTTTTCCATCCTCCTTCGGTACTGGAACAATTTTGGCTAGCCATGTTGGGTACTTTGTGACTTCAACCACGTTGGCCTGGTCTGCTTAGTGACTTCTTCTTTAATTTTCATACTTAGATCTGGCTTAAATATTTGCAACTTTTGATTCATAGGATTGAACCCTGGATCAATTAACAACTTGTATGATATGATATGTGTATTCAATCCTGGCATGTCATCACAGGACAAAAAATATATATTAATGGATTCTTTACGTAACCTGTTGAGTTCTATTTTTTGTGCTTCTACAAGATGAACTCTGATTCTGGTTTCATTGACTTCTCCATCATCACCTAGATTTACTATCTCGATTACTCCAGGTTGGGGTTATCCCAATCCTCAAAATCTTTTAGTTCCTCTGTTAATTGTTCTGGGGCCGTTGTTTTTTTCATCATAGTCCTCTTATTCATCATCATTTTCTTTAATTTGTTCATTTAGCTCTTGACATGACATAACATTGGCAGGTTTTAAATTATTATTACTAAAATCATAAACAATATAAGTAGATTTTAGCAATCGAATAATGCAGTAAAAATAAGTAAAAATATCTTTGCGATAAGAGAGGTTTTCATTGAAATTTGACATTACAGACACTGGCTATGATTCGCACTAGTGCGGGTCTGAGCCTTTTGGAAAACATAAAAGTAAAAATAAGCTAAAAACTTAAAGGGTGGGTCTCTAGCCTCATTTGTACTACCACTAATTTTGCAAAAGTTAAATTTTATCCTTTCATCTACCACATCAGCCGGGGAGTCACAATTGGAGTGGATGTCATGACCTAAACCGGGGCCCTGGCCGTGACAAACATTCTGAACCATGAAGGACTGAAACACCCCTATCTATCTGGTAATCATGCACATAATTCATATGATAAAAGAAATGTGGAAGATTCACAATACTACGGAAACATGGTCAACCTGAATGTGATCATAACACTGAAAACTGAAATCCAAGATATATCTGAATAATAATGTCTGACTTAGTCTGTGAAATCTCTACTATGGACTAAACAAACTGTCTGAAAACTGGGATAAGGCCCCCAGTAGACCAAAATAGAAGTAAAGATAATTATCTGAAATAACCAGGCCTTCTGAATCATAGAAGGCTCACCATTGCACAATCTGATCTGTAATCTGAAATATCTATTATTTATATGGACCCCTAGACTGTGCCTCAGGACCTGGAGGGAGGGGGGTCAGCACAAAAGTACTGGCATGCGAAGCAAACCAAAATAAAGTACTTGAACATATATATATAATAGATAATGCAATTTTTCATCAAATGTCATGCATAAAATAGTTTCTGGAAACACATGGGCATCATTCGAGTAATCATAAATCATTGTTGTTAAAACAGTTTCTGATCTTTGTATTACTTCTGAGTTAGGTGGCATTCCCCTACATTTTCTGATATTCCAGGGCTATATGAAATCCGCCGTTGACTCAGCGGGGAAGCCTCCAACCCAGGTGTGCTACAAGGGTTGGAGTCTCTAATTCTAAAACGCTACACGGCACTAGGCCAGCGTAATATAAGATA
The DNA here is from genome assembly GCF_002878395.1 of Capsicum annuum. Classification (NCBI taxonomy): domain Eukaryota; kingdom Viridiplantae; phylum Streptophyta; class Magnoliopsida; order Solanales; family Solanaceae; genus Capsicum; species Capsicum annuum. Next base: position 32,456,826 of record NC_061119.1, on the reverse strand, counting down.
TACCCGTATCAGCAAATCACGGTTTCGGGCAATAAGTATCTGTACTCATGCCTTCTTCAGAGAACCACCTAATATCTCTTTTTGCCTAATTTTTAATCATTTTTAATCATGCAACATTCTAATCACAAAATCTGTAAATCTGATTTCAAACATTCATTCTATTCTGTTCTGAATTTATCATGACATTTTCTGAGTTGGTGTTGTCACATCAAGACTTGCAAGTTCTATTTCTGAGACATAATGTAATAAGCATGATCTTTCATAAAAATAGAGTTTCAGACCACCCAAAACATGTAATTTGCATAAAAGATTTCATGTTCCAAAAATTCAAGTCAAAACTATGCAAAAACTCTCATCAAACATATGGTGGTAACGTGCTTTTGGCAAAACCATGCACTCTTTCATTATATGTATATTCAACATTCACAACCCTCTCTTTTGTATTCAAAAATCATATTCAAAACATAGCAAAAGCCAAAGTATTTCATATCAAGCTCTTCAAAACGCATTCAAAATAATTTATATCATACGAAGATGAGAAAACTCATAACAAGAGAGGGATTCATTATAATTCATGCTCACAACTGAATAACCATTCTTGAACACATATGTACATATGTACATTCTTGAATAACCAGACCTAAGAAGCTCCGAATGTTGGTTGGAGTCGCGGGTCTGGGCTATTTTCTTACTGCTTCAAATTTTTGGGAATCCACTCTAATAACCTCACTAGACACAATATGACCCAAGAACACAATGGAATTAAGCTAGAATTCACACTTGGAGAATTTTGCATACAAGCTATGATATTTAAGAGTCTAAAGAATAATTTGGAGGTGAGTGGCATAATCCTCCTTATTTTTAGAATAAATCAAGATGTCATCAATGAATACCATCACAAACAGATCCAGGAACTAACAGAAAACCCTATTCATTAGGTCCATGAAAGCTACAGGGGCATTATTCAATTCGAAGGACATGATAAGAATTTAACGTGGCATAACACGAATGGGGCCGATCTATCCCTACAATATCATCCAAAGCAACCATATCAAGTTCTATGAGGTCTGCTATAGTATCCCGGCTAAGAATAGATACCACATAATTTTTATACACCCTCCTAGCCACAACAGAATCACCCACCAGAGTGGAAACAGAGAAAGGTTTAGAAATCATATCGGGCTCAAACCCGAAACCAACAGCCATATAAGGGGTCACATAGGATAGGGTAGACTCGAGGTCAAGTAACACATAAACATCACAAGAAAAGATTTGTAACGTACCAGTGACAACATCTGGGGAAACTTTCATGTCCTGGCGGTTGGTCAAAGCATATAACTGGTTGCGACCGCTCCCAACAGTTGATATAGCACCCTTTTGAGGCAGGGGTGGTGTCGAAGAATTTGCCTGAGACTTTGCTCCACCAACATTCTTCCTAGCAGATGGACAGTCCATCTGAATATGACCCGATTGACCACATGAATAACATACAAATGCGCCCAACTGACCACTTCATCATTTTCCCATATAAATTTCATGGATTGGTGTAATGTTGAAGAAACAACCCCTGCTGCATGAATCCAAGGCCTTCCTAAGAGTATAGTACAACTTATGTAAATGTCCATCACTTGAAACTCAACTAAAAACTCTGCAGGCCCCACTTAAAGATGCAGCTTAACTTTCTCAATGGTATTTCTCTAACTCCCATCAAAAGTTCTTACATTTACTGTGTTCTGATGCATTTTCCCTATATCATAGCTTAACTGAGTTAGAATAGATAATGGACAGATATTCAGACCTAATACATCATCAATTAATACCTTATTAATGATCTTATCTTGGTATTTAACAGTTATATACAATGCCTTGTTATGCATCACTCCTTCAAAGGGTAACTTATCTCCACCAAAGCTAATGCGATAGGTTCCTACCACTCTACTAATCATGGCCACCAAATTTTTAGTACTGGTGCCTAAGATCTTATAGGCTTCTTCAATGACTTTTAGCATAGCTTGTCTATGATATTGAGAACTCATAAGAAACGCCCGAATAAAAATCTAAGCAGAAGTCTTCTCTACATATTTTACAATAGAGTACTCTTTCGATTGCATTCTTCTCCAAAATTCTTTGGCTTTTCTTTCAGTGATTGGCCATTTTTAGCACTCTTCTTGTATGTATCATTGTAGCTCCTCCAGAGTATAGCATCTTCTTGATTTAGTCATTCCTTACGCGGCGGCGACTTTCGTAAAAAATTCTTCTCTTGTGGGAACTAAGACAAAGGCTTGATGAGGTGAGATGAATGTAAAAAACTTAGGATTCTTGGTAACACTTAAGGCGGCCAATAACTATTCTATATATTTCACCTTATCCATCTCTTTCGGGATAGCCTGTGTTATAGACTTGCTCCTGACCCACTGATTATTTGTATCTATCATACTGATGGTTGCCCCTTCATGATTTGGGAGTGGGATGGTGGTAACATTTGCCATCACCATTTGAAGCAAAATCACTTTTGATCAATCAAATCTTAAATCTTGCGCTTCAAATAAATACAGTCCTCTCTTGTGCGTGCAACACCTTTTGAATGATATACACAATGCTAATCGGCATGGAAAAATTAAGAATTGGTATTGGCGGGGTTTGGTGGGATAGGTGGAATGAGATCACATTTCTTTAGCCTTTTAAACAGTTGAGTTCTAGTTTCAGCCAAAGTAGTAAAACTTCTAGTGACTTTCTTTTCATTATTTGGATGAAAAAGATTTTGGTAAGTAGGGGGAGGGACTTGATGGTAATTCTGGTTAACTGGGGCTTTTTGGTAGGCTTGGAAATTTAGGACTGGAGCTTATTAAGTGGGTTGATAATTTATCAATAGAGCTGGGTAATTTGATTAATTGGTAGAGAAATTTAGTTGTGGAACTTGGGGTCTAGGTTGGGTATAAAACACATGTTGAGGATTTTGTGGATCTGAGGGGTATATAGACAATGATGGCATTTTCCCAAAATAGGACCTGAAAGATTTCTTTGACTTTGGGTTTGGACTAAAGGATACGAAACATATCTCTCTTTTTCTCTAACAATCCTGAAGATCCAAGTTATGCAGAGGTCCTATTGATTTTTCTTGTCCTGAGTCCTTCAACTATTTCACCAATCTTAACCAAATTAGTGAAGGAAGCATGAATTGTCAATATCATTTTGTCATAAAACTCTCCCTCCTGAGCTTGAGTAAACACAATGACTATTTCTTCTTCTATCATAGGAGGTCGTACCTTTGCTGCCTCTTTCTGCCAATGATAGGGATATTCACAAAAGAATTCATTAGACTTTTTCTTGATTTAGTTCATAGAATATCAATCAGGAACCATCTCTATATTATAGGAAATCTATCAATAAAATTCCTGGCTAAAGCACTCTATTCAATCCATTTCCTTAGTTTATGTAAAGCAAACCATTCTAGCTTTTCCACTCAGGCTTTGACTGAAGAGTCTCATTAGCAATGCCTCATTTCTACCAATGCCTACCATTTGGTCATAATATCCTCTCAAGTAGGTCATAGGGTTTCCAGTACCATTGAATGTCTCAAACTTCAGGTTCAAGTCAGGGTAAATGCAAAAGTCATCATAACTGAACCCTATTGCATTAGGCAAACCATGCGTTTTCTTTATCCTGGTGATCTATTCCTTTATCAACAGTAGCTCCTTAGCATATTTGTCTTCAGGCACCTTACACTCCTTCTCCATCTTCTCATAGTGGTCAATTTCAAGATTTTAGGGGAATGTATGGTAAGAGATAGGTATTACAGTAGCATGGATGGTGGCAGGAGACATATTTTGGGTCATTAAAGGATTTTGAGTGGTATGAGCAAAGTTTTGGTATGTGGGAACTGTATTATAGGGAATGCTGACATTGGGATTGAAAGTGGGGCAAGTATTTTGTAAATTGAAGGTATTTGTGGAGGTGTTTTGGTAATTTGGAGTGATGTTTTGAGGATGGTAAGAATTTGGATTATTTTCTCAGTTGGTATTATAAGTAGGAGGGGTGTAGGTTTGGCACAAAGGATTGATAGGATTAGCGAGAGGTCTTGGCATAGAAGTGGAGGGTAAGTCATTTGGTTGGTTTCCATTGTTAGGAGAGCTAAGAGGAGGGAATCAAAGTGGAAGTGTATGGTTATCCAAGACTAGCGTATTAGCGGCAATAACTTTATTAGCCATATCTTTTGCTTGTTGTACTTCTTATTGAAGCTCCTTCATTCTCTTAGTTAGTTCAACGATCATCTCACCTTGTATTGTTATCACACCATCCCCAATAGTAATTTTGGTGAGAGCATTATCATCCTATTACAAGTCATTCTTTTCTCTTCAGCTAGGCGATGGTCAAGGGAGGAATTTTTTTTTGCCTCAGATCTAGTGAAATATTGATGTTAAGCCAACTTGGTCAACACATATAAATTTCTACTTACTTGATACCTGATAAAAATAATAAAGCCAAATGCATGAGATTCTTTTAGTGGTAAATGATGCAAGATATCTGACATAAAGTAAACACATAAATTTTTTCATCTTAGGTAAATTGATCCACAGGTGGATATTGACTCGAAAGGAACTAACGGCTAGGACCTTGTCCGTTGATTTTTGGATAAATGGGTCTTGACTAGATTTTTGTCAGTTTTTCTGATTTTGAAATCATATGAATTTCTTTGACAAAAGGATACTTAACAATTTTAAAGTATAGAGGCCAGGCCAAAAGGTTGCCTACATATCTCACAAATAAGAAATAGACAAAGATAAAACTTCATTTCATTGAGATCTCGTTAGAGTTCATTACATCATGGAAATATAAAAGAAAAATGACAGCATAAAGGACTAGACTCAAATGACTAAGTCTTAGATAGAGGCGAGCATTCCCACTTTATTTTGCTTCTTCTATATCTTGATCCTCTACGGGTGGTATGGCAGAAACTCCAGCTTGACCCTTTTTGTATCCATGAGGGTCTTCAACTCCATCTTAAAAGTGTGGAAAGTCTCCAATTTGTGCCCTCTGATCCCTCCATGGTAGTGACAAACCTCTCTAAATTTCTTCCAAGCCTTAGACATCGTATTAGGTTTCCTTACTACTGGTTCCAGAATTTTGGCATGGATAAGATTTGAATAGATTTCATGGTAGGTATCTTTAAACCTTGTGAAGTCATATTTGTAAATATGTATATCATCGGTGATGGGAATTCCTGGATCAAACCGATCACAATAGAGAATGGTTTATGGTCCCATAAATTATTTATTTGATCGTTGTGGATCGTATTGCAAATCCTGACCTTTAGAGCAAGGTACTCATCAATGGTATAGCTATATTAATTTGGATGATAATGACATATTTCATGAGCATGTTCCGAAAAGCAACCAAATTTTTCTATTTTATCAGGGTGGAGGACTCTTATATCTCTGAGGATTCGATAGACTGACGAGCATGTCACGATCTAGGGACATCGAGAGTATCCTCTAAAATAAGCTTTGAGGGTGATATTTTTACTTCTGGACCTGATCCTAGTTGGCCAGATGGCATGTCACGACCCGAATTGGGGCCTGGCCATGACAGACATCCTAAACCATAAGGGCCCAAAACGTCTCTCTCTATCTGGTAAGCATGCACACATTTATATAAATAAAGAAGATGCAGAAACATAATCTGCTACGAAACATGGTCAATTTTGAATTCAGCATAAGTATGAAAATTTGAAGATTAACTATATCTAATAACATCTGACTCAGTCTGTGAAATCTCTACTACAAGAAAATTTGACAACTGTCTGAAAATGGTACAAGCCCCCCAGTAGACCAAAACAGAAATAAATGTCATAATCTAAAAAGACAGGCCTTCCAAAATAGAGAAGGCTCACCAACTGGACACTGCAATTCTATCTGATAAATACTACTACTTCTCTGGACCCCTAGACTGATCCTCAGAACCTGGAGAGAGGAGGGGGGTCAATATAGATGTACTAGTATGCAAAGTATTCCAAAATAAAGCTTTTATATAAATAAAATAGTTGGAGAGCAATTTGTCAAATACCATTCATGAAATAGTTCTAAAACACATGGGTATTTTCTGAAAATCACAAATCATTCTTGTCAATGCAATGTCTGATCTTTGTATAAGTTCTGAGTTAGGTGGCACTCCTCTACAATTCTGATATTCCACAGGCGGTATGGAATCTGCCATTGACTCAGCGGGGAAGCCCCCAACCCGAGTGTGCTGCAAGGATTGGAGTTTTTGATTCTGATACGCCACACGGTACTAGGCCAGCGTAATATAATATACCCGAATCAGCAAATCATGGTTTTGGGTGATGAGTTATCTTAACTCATGCCTTCTTCGGGGAACCACCTAAGCTCTCTTTATGCCCATTTTTATCTTATTTTGAATCATCCATTTTCTAGTTTCAACATCTGAAAAGTATGATTTCAAACATGCATTCTATTCTGTTCTGAAATTATCATGGCATAATCTGAATTGGTATCGTCACACAAGCCTTGCAAGTCCTATTTCTGAGCCATATGTATTAAGCATGATCTTTTATTTAAAACATAGTTCAGACAGCCCAAACATGCAAGCAGTATAAGAGATTTCATGCTCCAAAAGCATAAGTCAAATCTATGCAAGAACTCTTCAAATATAAGGTGGTCATATGCTCTTGGTAAAATTCATCCACTCTTTCATTATATGTATTTTCAACATTTTTTCAATACAAACAACCCTCTCTTTGGAATTCAAGATTCATAACCAAATCATTCATAAATTAAGACACTTCGTAACATGCTTTTCAAGATACATTTCAAAACAATCTATGTCATATGATAAGTAAGGGAAAATCATAACAAGAGAGGGGTTTTCACATGAATCATGCTCTCAATTCATTCATCAACATTAAACATGTACATATATACATATATCAATTCAAATAAATTTGGGGAAGGCCTAAAGACCAAAATAATACCATCAAAACTTTTAAAACATGAATTTATTCATAAATCTGAAACCCTTTTCTTAAAAACATGATTTCTATGCCCATGAGATTTTAAAAAAACCCCACGCACCTTAACCTCGAAAGATAATAGGTAATTCTCAAAGCTTACAGATTAGGGATTCCAAATCTTCAATCGCTTTTGAAAATTCACGATTGAATCTTGAGTTATTTGGGATTCTTTTTTGAAACCCTAGAGAGCATTCTTGATGAATTTTGGTGAAAGTGTATGTATTTAGGTGTATTTGGGATTAAATCCCGTGTTTGGATGGGTTTAGGGCCATGGGAAATGTCTAGTTTGACCTTGGAATTTAAAATCTGAGACTGGAGCACCGTAAAAAGCTTCACCACAATGGGCTGGAAAGCTTTGAGCTACTAGAATTGACAATTGTCATTTTAAGGCTCATCGCAATTCGATGGCCAGTCAATCGGGAACGCTGACACTAAAAATGCTCTAACTTCTTCACCGAGTATCCATTTTAGGCTAATTTGGTATTGATAGAAAGATAATTCGAAGATATTTCATTTGATATATAGTAGGCCACCCAGTTCATTCTATACAAGGAGCTATGATTGATTGAAGTTGACTCAAGTTTCGACGCTCACTAAAACTCAAAGGATAGGAAAACTTTCAACTTGCCCTTGAGTTAAGGGACCTTTATGATCTTAATTCATGATAAAATAGGTTACCACACTACATACTTGATTAACATGGAAAATTTGCGTAGGATTTATGGCTTTTGGATCATCTACGCATAGAAATGATGATTTTCATTCTAGCCCAAAACACAGGGTGTTACATGGCATCTCTTTAATCTTAGACCAGTGTTCCTCTCTTAATTTTGAAGGTGGATTTTGCTCAAAATTTTCTTTTCCTACATGATCAACTAGTTAACTTTGGCAATTTCTTTATTGGCCTTAGCGGTCCTCCTAATCAGTCTCTTGATCTCTTCTTTTTGTATTTCCTCCACATGGGCTAACTTCACTATCCGTATTTTTAGTTGTTTGGTCCTTGAATCTAGGATAGATATTTCTAAAAGAATACATTTAAAAAGAAAGTTAACAAAAATAAGTGAGAACTTTCTGAGAGACTTGGGGACCTGGAATGTTTTGGGTGGGACTTTGGACAGCAAGCACATATATTGCCTAAAGGGTTTCTAATACTTTGTTGAAGAGAAGATCAATTCACCTTTAATTTAACAAGGCATATAAGCACATAAACAGTCATATCAAACAAGATAGTTATATCACACAATAATAGAATAATAAATAGCGTGTCCTAATCGGGTGACCCTTTTGAGCCAGGGGTTGCCCTAGCAAATTTGAAGGAGATATATGCCTTTTAAAGCAATAAATTATCTGTAAAATCTCCATAGATATATAGAAATCCATAAATTCTTATAAAAGTTGCATAAATGGATACAATCTTAAGGGAGGGGGAAATAATATGAAAAAGAAAAAATTCCCACACAGGGGATAAAAAAACAAACTCCTTTAGGCTCCTTTGTCGACCTTTGCCTTCTTAGGTTTATCCACCTCTTGCCATATATGATATTTATTGATGACTAGGTGGCTCCCGCATAATTGTGCTTTGTTCTCGTAGGTTATTTTCCCTGTGCTATCAATTTGAGAAGCCATATGATCATCCAAATCAAGCAAACACTGTCTTGCATGATAAACCTCTTGCCTAGCTCGCCTTGATTCTTTTCTTAACTAATGTATAGTTGAGGCATCCTTCATATGCATCTGCTGGTGCAAAATCTCACATTTTTGGTGTTCATCCTGAAGCCTGTAGAGCTAAATCTGATGTTCTATTTCTACATCAATGATTTATGTTGGTACATTCGGACCTGGGACCAATGATCCAGCAAGATTCTTCTTAAACCACTCTTTGTAGGTATCACTAACCTCAGATTCATACCCGATACAAAAGGAGACTTCCTTTATTTTTTTCCTTCTCTACCCATATACCATGTATTATTTGAGTGGAGTTTCACCTTCTTCATACTCGGCAATAAATCTAACTATAAGCGCCGTTTGTGGTGTTTCCTACTTGATTTCGAATTGCCTAAGAATGGGGTTATAAGGATGAGTTCCATTAAGACCTGGAAGTACTAAAAATGGCCATTCAATTCCTTAAGTGAAGTACTTCCCTGGGTGAAGATATCTGATAGACCACTGAACGTTGCCCTTTATTAATTCCCTTAAAACCTTGAACCAAAATCTCGGAGATTCTATCTTCTTAAACCTATGAAATGACAGCCAAATGTCATGTAATGATAAAAAATCTACACTTGTTCGAGGGTCCAATTTCCCTACTCTGGATTTTTCAATAAATGTTTCATCATCCACTATTGAAAGATAAGGTTGAAACCCTAGAAGAAATGATTCCTGCCTTAATACTTTCCCAAAACCCTATATATTTCAATAATGATCCTCGGAGCTAGAGTATGGTATATTTTAGTGGTGTTGTAATCTACCCCATATAAGAGGTGTGCATCACCATAACTACTTTTGGATGAATGGTGTTATTCTCTCCTTGAGGAAACACTATAGTTCCAAGAAAGCCCACGGCAAAATCAAATGCTCTTTTCTCCCTTTATTTTTGACTCCGATTCAAATTTATGTCAAAATTTCTCAAAATCATTAAACCTTACAAACCAGTGATACAACTCATGAAAAGGTATGTTATCTTCATCATGTTCCCATAACCAGGTATCGTCATTGATTGAAAATACATCCTTGATCTTCTGACGGTTCCATACAATAGGGACTAGAATGTTTTTATCGGGTGCACTCCTTTTTTCCTTCATATATCGAGGCTTTAATAAAAAGTCATCACTTCTTCAATGGTGGGGTTCAATTCGAATTCTCTGAAGTGAAACACAATGTTGTCATCATCCTAAAATGTTGTTAGCACATGGATTATTTCAATCTAAGTTGTAATACGCCAAAGTTTCTTAACTAATTTCGTCCCAAGAATGTAAAGTATTAGCTTCTAAATTGAATGATGTTTATTCCATGGCAAATTTTCAAGATTTTAACTTTTAGTTATATGGGAAATTCAATAAGCTTTCCATCGATACCTAATTCTCATAAATCTGACAACCGAGTAAGAAGTTATGGCGATTTAAAGTTTCAGTCATAAAACACCATCATCTCAGTTAGTGGTGCGTCGCGCCATGAGCCAAAATGAAATTTGTCAATTTCTAGTAAGACTTCATGATTTCACCGTGTTGTGGAGGGCTCTCAAATCCCAATTGTCAAATTCCAGTGAAGCTCTGCGATAGCCCCGCATCGCGCCATCGTCCAATTTCCCAGTTGTCAAATTCCAGTGACACGGTGCGATAGCACTGCGTCGCGCCAGGAGTCCAGGTTAGGAAATTTTCACAAAAATTAAAAGACGCATCCAGGGTTAAATTGGTCTTTTTCTATGATTTTAGTTCAACCTTAAACACAAAATTAAACCCTACATGACCTAAGGATATCATTATTCACTCTATTTTTCCCCAAATTGAGTTGCTCTCTCTCAAGCCAAGAAACCCTAGCTCTCGAATTCAAGGTCCAAATCACAAGAACTCTCCATCAATCCTTCCAAATTCACTAACTCAGGTATGTCATGTGTTGATTCATGGGTCTCTTTTATCCATGAAACTGAAGAATCTCTTTTCAAAATCCAAGATTTGTATATTTATGAATGTTCATGATTTTATTGAATTGAAAATTGGTGTTCAAGTTGTTGCTTCATTTTGTTCCATGTTATAGACTATTAATTACAAGAATTGATTCTAATATGTGATGAATTATGCGATATTCATGGTAAACCTACAATTTTCAAGTTGATTGATGTATTCATGATTATCAGATGTGTTGAGGATTGTATAACCAAAGCATGCTCCCCATATGTTGGATGAAATGTCTTAGTCAATGGATTATGGATATATGTGTAGCCATTGTTGTACTTCAGAATTCATGCCATGAATTACTTTTATGCTATCGAGTCCTGGGGGTACTTGTACCCAATAATTTAGCTATGTGCCTAGAGCCAGTGTCATGTTATCACGATACTCTCAGTCAAGCCATGATCCCTAGAACTCAGTTAGTCATGTGACTCTAGAAAACTCAGTGAATTCAATATCAGTCCAGTAATCTTAGAAATTCCAGTAAATCTCAATAATCCAGTAATCTCAAAAATTCTAGTAAATCTCAGTAATCCAGTAATCTCTAAAGTCTCAGACAGTTATCAGATCTCAATAGCATTCTGTCAGTCCATGGAATTTAATAAATCAGTCTAGTCCAGTTCAGTTAATCATATTTAGTGTCTATTCAGATGGGAGTAGGAATTAGTACTGAGTGAACCCAAGGTTGGAAACTCACCTGTTATATGAGGGTGTGATTCTTAGAAGCAATCCTTGCATTCCTGAACTACGTAGCCAACGTAGGTTAAGACATCATAGCCTATCATATGATGGTAGATGAGGTGGCTTAACCTATTATATAAGGGTTCCCACCGTTCTTACTAGAGTTACCTATAATATGAGGGTTACTCACAGATTGTCCATACTAGTGGCGCGGTATTGACACCCTTCCAATTAGGTTTACAGATTGGACCCCAACATAGCTATAATAGCTTATTAGGGGCATATCGGTTAGATGACTATTTCCCACAGTTATAGTTACAAAATTAGGACTATCAGATATAATCAATCTGTCTCAATAATAGAACTCAGATAGTTCTACAGAATTCAGGACTGTCAGATACAGTCAACTCAGAACAGTACGAAACTTATCTAGTTCTATCAAAATATAGGTTGTCAGATACAGTCACTCAATATCAGTTATTTCAGTTATACAGTTATCAGTATCTCATGTTATTAGTACTCAGGCTCAGTAATTATGTTGTCACAAACTCAGTTACAGTTATTATGTATTATACATGTATTCTCAAGTTCATGTTATATAGCCAATTAGTTCAGTTCATGCATATGTACCCTTTTCATTTCGCCTACCTCACATGCATACTACAATATTCAATCATACTAACGCATTTACGCTATGGTGTTTTATACTGTAGGTTCAGAAACACGAGCTCTGGAGCATTAGTAGCCGCCAGATTTAGCAATGAGTCCTCATCATTTGAGGATGATATTATTAGTTATTTTATTATTTTAGTTAGCTTTTAGTAGATGGAGTTAGTAGGAGACATGTCCCATCAACTCCTTACTCAGACAGTTAGAGGCTTTTCAGACTACCATGTTCAGACAGTTTATTTCAGTTGTTTTGGGCATTTCATACCCCATCTAGATGTTACATTTTATCAGTTATGTTATAGTTTTGAACCTTATGGCCTTTTAGCCTTTATTTTTGCATTATACAGTATATTTTGTAGTGTTCAGGTATTGATATTAGTCATAGGTTAGCTTGTGGTCCTTCAGGGTCATAAGCACCGTGTAGCAGTTTGAGTACCAGATTTGAGGTGTTACAAACTTGGTATCAGAGCCTAAGGTTCAATAGAGTCCTAGGAAGTCTGAAAGTCACATCTAGCAGAGTCTTGTACATAGGTATGTTGCACGCCATATTTATGTACGAAGGCTATGAGATGTTTTAGGAAAAATTTCCCTTCTTTTAATATCCATATCGTGCCAGTGAGCATAAGCTCAAAATTAATTTCCCAATCTAATACATTTCTCTTCCGTCTACAGAACATGCCTCCCAAGAAGAGAACTGGAAATCAGTCAGCCCCTCAGCTTGTCCAAGCAGAACCTTTAGATGAACACACATATAGAGTTTGGAGCTGCATTCAATACTCTTGCTCAGTCAGTTACTGCTCAGAATGAACGACCAACTATCATTCCTACCAATCCAGTAGCCAATTCAGCTACAGCCAGGATTCAGGACTTCCCCAAATGAATCCTTTATCTTTTTTTAGGTCTAATTCAGACGAGGACCCTCAGGAATTCATTAACCAGGTTTAGAAGGTTACAAACATCATGGGTTTACTTCGTGTGAGAGTGCTGAGCTAGCTGTATATCAGTTGTAGGATGTTTCTCATACTTGGTAAAAATAGTGGAAGTCAGAGAGGTCAGTTGATGCAGGACCTATTAAGTGGGAGGAGTTTGTCACTGTATTCTTAGATAGATTCTTTCCCTAAGAGCTGGGAGAGACTAAGGTTTTAGAATTTATTAGCCTCAGGTAGGGCAAAATAATGGTGAGATAATATTATCTTAAGTTTACTCAATTAGCTAGATATATCCCTCATGTGGTTGCAGATAGCAAAGCCAAGATGAGTAAGTTTATTTTAGGGGTAAACGATAGTGTGGTCAATGAGTGCAGGTTTGTGATGTTGAATAGTGACATAATTTTAGCCAAGCTTAAGACCCATGCTCAATAGATAGAAGAGCAAAAGATTAATATGAGAGAGAAGCAGAATAAGAGAGCAAGACAGGTAGTTTAAACTTTGCTCAGGCCAAATCAGAAGGAGGGAATCATTTTTAATTCCATCCTAAGTCATCCGTTCCATCTCCTTCCTCAGCCATTGCTCCAGTTCCTAAGTTCAAGAAGGGTACCGGGGATAGAGCGCCAGGCTCTAAGTCTTAGGGCAGTGTTAGCAGTGCCCACACCTATCCTCTCTGCCAGACTTGTGGCAAGCACTATCAGGGTATTTGTAGAGCTGCCAGTGGTATTTCTTTTGGATATGGCAAGCCAGGCCATAGAGTTAGAGACTATACTCAGCCAAGTTTGCAGGGTCAGCAAAACCGTTCCTCAACTCAATCCGGTCGCCTAAATCAGCAGGGTGCCACCTCCATTACTACTAGTAGGCAACGCCCAAATTGATTTTATGCTCTCCAGTCCCGGTATGATTAGGAAATTCTCCTGATGTAGTTACTGGTATGTTACAGATCTTTCATGTGCATATTTATGCTTTGCTAGATCTAGGAGCCTCCTTGTCTTTTGTTACTCTATATATAGCAGGCGATTTTGGAATCAGCCCCAAAATTCCAGTAGAGCCCTTTTTAGTCTCTACCCCAGTGGGTAAAATCATCATAGCCTAGCGGGTACACAGGAACTGGCTGGTTATGATATTTTATAAAGTCACCTCAGCAGACTTAGTCAAATTAGAGAAGACTAATTTTGATGTTATTCTCGGCATGGATTAGCTTCATTCCTTCTATGCCATAGTCGACTACAGAAATAGAATAGTCCAGTTTGAGTTTCTGAATGAACTCGTCTAAGAGTGAAGGGGTAGTACTTCAGCGTTCATAGGTCAGCTTATTTCCTACCTTCGTGCACGGAAAATGATATTTAAGGGATGTGTCTATCATCTTGTTTATGTTAAGAACTCTAGTTCCAAAACTCCCAGTATTGAATCAGTTTCAGTTGAGAATGAATATTCAGATATCTTCCCCAAAGATCTTTCAATAATTTCTCCCGAAAGGGAAATAGACTTCAACGTTGATCTTCTTCCAGATACTCAGCCTATATCTATTCCACCATTCAAAATGGCACCTACAGAACTCAAAGAACTAAAAGAATAGTTGAAGGATCTCCTAGATAAGGGATTCATCAGACCCAGTGTGTCCCCATGGGGCGCACCAGTCTTATTCATACGCAAGAAAGACAATGCTCTCAAAATATGCATTGATTACCGTTAGCTCAATAAAGTCATGGTCAAGAACAAGTATCCTCTCCCCAGAACCGATGACTTATTTGACCGACTTTAGGGTGCCAGCTATTTCTCTAAGATAGACCTCAAATCAGGCTCCCATCAGCTCAGAGTCAGAGAATGTGACATTCTGAAGATTGCCTTTCATACTTGGTATGGTCACTTTGAGTTTCTGTTCATGTCCTTTGGTCTTACCAATGCCCTAGCCGCTTTCATGGACTTGATGAACTAGGTGTTCAAGCAGTACTTGGATATGTTCATCATAGTCTTGATAGATGATATTCTTGTCTATTCCCGCAGTGAGTATGATCAAGCAGACCATCTCAGAATAGTACTGTAGACTCTCAAAAATCATCAGTTGTTCGCCAAATTTAGTATGTGCGAATTTTGGTTAAGGTCACTAGCATTCCTTGGTCATATCATTTCCAGTGATGGCATTAGAGTTGATCCTCAAAAGATTGAAGCATTAAGAAACTGGCCCAGACTTTTCTGTCTATTGGATATCAAGAGTTTCTTGGGTCCGGCTGGCTATTACAGATGGTTTGTTGAAGAATTTTCATCTATTGTGTCCCCTATGTCCTGATTGACTCAGAAAAAAGTCAAGTTTTAGTGGTCAGATCCTTACGAGAAGAGTTTTTAGGAGTTGAAGACTTAACTCACCTCAGCTCTAGTTTTTGCTCTTCTGGATGGTTCAGATGGTTTTGTAGTGTATTGTGATGCATCCAGAGTAGGTTTGGGTTGTGTTCTCATGCAACATAGTAAGGTCATAGCCTAAGCCTCCAGATAGCTTAAACCCCATGAGAAAAATTATCCTACTTATGATCTTGAGCTAGCAACCGTAGTCTTTGCCTTGAAGATTTGGAGGTACTATCTATACAGAGTTCATGTAGATGTGTTCACAGATCATAAGAGCCTTTAGTATGTATTTTCTCAAAAATATCTCAATTTTCATCAGAGAAGGTGGTTAGAGCTCTTGAAAGATTATGACATAAGTGTCCTTTATCATTTGGGTAAGGCCAACATAGTGGCCGACGCTCTCAGTAGACTTTTTATGGGTAGTATTACTCATGTTGAGGACAGTAAGAAAAAACTAGCTCAGGAAGTCCATCAGCTAGCCAGACTAGGTGTTCTCTTAGTCGATATAGAAGAAGGTGATATATGGGTTCAGAGTAGTTCAGAATAGTCTCTAGTCTCTGAGGTGAAAGGAAAATAGGATAGAGATCCCAGCCTTGTCAAGTTAAAAGAGTCAGTCAAGGATCAGAAAGTAGAGGTTTTCTCCCAATGGGGAGATGGTGTCTTGCGTTGTCAAGGTCGTATATGTGTTCCAAGTATAGACGACATGAGGCCGTGAATTCTAGTAGAAGCGCATGGTGTGCGCTACTCGATTCATCCAGAGGCCACTAAGATATACTGCAATTTATAGGAGATCTGTTGGTAAAGTGGGATGAATAAAGATATTACAGAACTTGTGGCTAAGTGCTCTGCATATCAGCAGGTTAAGATAGATAAGCAGAAGCCTAGTGTGTCTATGCAGGAGTTCAAGATTCCTACTTGGAAGTTGGAAGAAATGAACATGGACATTGTGATGGGTTTGCCTTGTACTCTTCATTAGCATGATTCAGTTGGGGTCATTATAGATAGAATGACCAAATCAACTCATTTCTTTCATGTCCATACCTCTCTCAGCTGAGGATTATGCCAAACTTTACATCAGAGATTTGGTCAGATTACATGGTGTTTCATTATCTATTATTTCAGAAAGAGGTACCTAGTTCACCTCTCATTTCTAGAAATCATTCCAAAAGGGTCTTGGTACCCTAAATTCATCTCAGTACAGCCTTTTATCCTCAGAAAGATGGTCAAGCAGAAAGGACCATTCAGACTTTGGAAGATTTGCTAAGGGCGTGTGCAATTGATTTCAAGGTTAGTTGGGATAACCAATTTTCTTTGGTTGAGTTTGTATACAATAATAGTTATTATTACAGTATTAAGATGGCTCCATTCAAAGATCTCTATGGTAGGAGATGCAGATCTCCAGTCGGTTGGTTCAAATTTAGTGAGGCTTCAGCTATAGGCCTGACTTAGTATTCGATGCCTTAGAAAAAGTCCAGTTGATCAGAGAAAGACTCTGGGCTACTCAGAGCCCACAAAAGTCTTATGCAGATATGCGTAGAAAATATCTCGAGTTTGATATTGGTGACTATGTCGATCTAAAGATCTCTCTGATGAAGGGAGTGAAGAGGTTTGGCAAGAAGGGAAAGCTCAGTCCCCGATATGTCGGTCCCTTCAAAATTCTCAATCACTTCGGCAAGATAGCTTATGAGCTTGAATTGCATTTAGATCTAGCCGTAGTTCATCTAGTGTTCCATGTCTCTTTGCTCAAGAAGTGTAAAGGTGACCCAGCAGTTGTAGTCCCTATTCAGAGCATAGATGTTTAGAATAACCTCTCTTATGAGGAGATTCCAGTCAAAATTCTTGACTATCAAACTCGTAGACTGAGGAACAAAGAAGTCCCTTAAGTTAAAGTTCTTTGGCGAAATAAGTCCATTGAGAGAGATACTTGGGAAGCAGAAGCAGACATGCAAACCAAGTATCCTCAGCTCTTCTCTGTTAACTTAGATCTAGCTCAAGGTAATAGTTCTCCTTAAGTTTTTCAGTTTTCATGTCCAGATTTCAGTTACAACTTGGTATCAATTTCATGTTCAGAATTCTATTTTTAACTTGGTACTAAGTACCATTGCATATTTAGTCATATGTTAATGCATCATAATAATCATGTGTTCATGCATCAGACATGCATTCTCCTAATGAGAAATTTAGTTATCAAAAATCTCAGTCATGTATTCATGAGTCAGCTCAGTTATGAAATCATCCATCAGATATGCATGCTTGGTATGAATCTCAGAAATGTATTCATGTTTCAGTTTTTTATGTTAGGTATGTTCTTCAGCTTATCGTTTCTCCTATCTGAATTAGTCTCATTCGAGGACGAATGTTCCCAAGGGGGAGATATTGTAATACCCCAAAGTTTCTTAACTAATTTCATCCCAAGAATGTCAAGTATTATCTTCTAAATTGAATGATGTTTATTCCATGGGTAATTTTCAAGATTTTCACTTTTAGTTCTATGAGAAATTCAATAAGCTTTCCATCGATACCAAATTTTCCTAAATCCAACAACCAAGTAAGAAGTTATGACGATTTAAAGTTTCAGTCGTAAAACACCATCATGTCAGTCAGTGGCGCATCGTGCCATAAGATAAAATTATATTTGTAAATTTCCAATAAGACTCTATGATTTTACCACGTCGCGGAGGGCTCCCAAATCCCAATTTTCAAATTCCAGTGAAGCTCCGCGATAGCCCCGTGTCGTGCTGTCATCTAATTTCAGTGACACGGCGCGATAGCGTCATGTCGTGTTAGGAGTCCAGGTCGGGAAATTTTCAAAAAAAAATAAAAGATGTGTCCTGGGTTAAATGGGTCTTTTCCATAATTTTAGTTCAGCCTTAAACTCAAAATTTAACCCTACATGACGTAAAGATATCATTATTCACTCTATTTTTCCCCAAATTGAGTTGCTCTCTCTCAAGCCAAGAAATCCTAGCTCTCAAATTCAAGGGACAAATCACAAGAACTCTCCATCAATCCTTCTAATTCATTAACTCAGGTATGTCATGTGTTAATTCATGGGTCGCTTTCACCCATGAAGCTCAAGAGTCTCTTTTCAAAATCCAAGATTTGTATATTTATGAATGTTCACGATTTGATTGAATTGAAAATCGGTGTTCATTTTGTTGTTTAGTTTCATTCCATGTTATAGACTATTAATTACAAGAATGGATTCTAATATGTGATGAATTATGCCATATTCATGATAAACCCTACAATTTACAAGTTGATTGATGTATTTATGATTATTAGATGTGTTAAGGATTGTATAACCAAAGCATGCTCCCCATATATTTGATGAAATATCTTAGTCAATGAATTATGGATATATGTGTAGCCATTGTTGTGCTTTAGAATTCATGCCAATGGAAGTCTGAAAGCCGCATCTAGTAGAGTCTTGTACATGGGTGTGTTGTGCACCACCTTTATGTACAGGAGGCTATGAGATGTTTTAGAAACAGTTTTCTTTTTTTCAGTATCCATGTCGTGCCAGTGAGCATAAGCTAAAAATTATTTTCCCAGTCTAATATGTTTCTCTTCCATCTACAGAACATGCTTCCCAAGAAGAGAATTAGAAATTAGTCAGTCTTTCACCCCATCCAAGCAGATCCCTTGGATAAACACGCTTCTCATGTAGAGTTTAGAGCTGAATTCACTAATCTTGCTCAGTTATTTGCTACTTAGAATGAACAGCCAACTGTCTTTCCAGCCAACCCAGTGGCCAATTTAGCTGTATCCAGGATTTGAGAATTCACCCGAATGAATCCTCCATCCTTTTTCGGGTCTAAGTCAGATGAGGACCCTCATCAGGATCAGAAGGTTATAGACATAATGGGAGTTACTTCAAGTGAGAGTGCTGAGCTAGTTGTATATCGGTTGTAGGATGTTGCTCATACTTGGTACAAAAAGTGGAAGTCAGAGAGGTCCGTTGATGCAAGACCTATTGAGTGGGAGAAGTTTGTCACTACATTCTTAGATGGATTATTTCCCCAAGAGCTAAGAGAGACTAAGTTGTTAGAATTTATCAACCTCAGGGCAACATGACGGTGAAAGAATATTCTCTTAAGTTTACTCAATTATCCAGATATGCCCCTTATGTGGTTGCAGATAGCAGAGTTAAGATGAGTAAGCTTGTTTCAGGGGTAAACGATAGTGTGGTCAATGGGTGCAGGTTTGCGATGTTGAATAGTTACAAGACTTTAGCTAGGCTTATGACCCGTGTTCAATAGATAGAAGAGAAAAAGATTAAGATGATGGAGAAGCAGAATAAGAGAGCAAGGATAGGTAGTTTCAACTTTGCTAGCCCAAATCAAAAGGAGGGAATCATTCTTAATTACATCCTGAGTCATCATTCTAGCTCCTTCCTCAGCCAGTGCTCCAGTTCCTAAGTTTAGGAAGGGTATCAGGGATAGAGCGCCAGGCTCTAAGTCTCAGGGCAGTGTTAGTAGTGTTCGCACCTATCCTCTCTGCCAGACTTGTGGTAAGCACCATCAGGGTATTTGCAGAGCTGGCAGTGGTATTTGTTTTAGATATGGCAATCCAGGCTACAGAGTCAGAGATTTCCTCAGCCAGGTCTACAGGGTCAGCAAAACCATTTCTCAACTCAGTTCTGTCACCCAATCAGCAAGGTGCAACCTCCAGAGCTACTAGTGGGCAGCGTCCAAATTGACTTTATACTCTCTAGTCTCGGCTAGATCAGGAAAATTCTCCTAATATGGTTATTGGTAAATTACAGATCATTCATGTGCATGTTTATGCCTTGCTAGATCTAGGAGCCTCCTTGTCCTTTGTTACTCCATATATAGCAGGTAATTTTGGAATAAGTCTTGAAATTCCAGCAGAGCCCTTTTCAATCTCTACCCCAGTGGGTAAAACTATCATAGCCCGGTGGGTATACAGAAACTGTCCGGTTATGATATTTTAGAAAGTCAACTCAGCAGAATTAGTTAAATTAGAGATGATTGATTTTGATGTCATTATCAACATGGATTGGCTTTATTCCTGCTAGGCCATAGTTGACTACATAAATAGATTAGTCTAGTTCCTATTTCTAAATGAACCCATCCTAGAGTGGAGGGGTAGTACTTCAGTGTTCAAAGGTCAGCTTTTTTCCTACCTTCGGGCATGTAAAATGATATCTAAGGGATGTGTCTATCCGCTTGTTCATATTAAGAACTCTAGTTCCAAAACTCCCAGTCTTGAATAAGTTCCAATTGTGAATGAATATTCAGATGTCTTTCCCAAAGATCTTCCAGGAATTCCTCCTGAAAGGGAAATAGTCTTCAGCATTGATCTTCTTCCAGATACTCAGCCTATATCTATTCCGCATATAGAATGAAACCTGCAGAACTCAAAGAACAGTTGAAGGTTCTCCTAGATAAGGGATTTTTCAGACCCAGTGTATCCCCGTGAGGCGCACCAGTCTTATTCATGTGCAAGAAAGATGGTTCTCTCAGAATGTGCATTGATTGTCATCAACTTAATAAAGTCACAGTCAAGAACAAGTATCCTCTCCCCAGAATCGATGACTTGTTTGATCGACTTCAGGGTGTCAGCTATTTCTCTAAGATAGACCTCAGATCAGGCTACCATTAGCTCAGAGTTAGAGAATATGACATTTCAAAGACAGTCCTTCATACTTGGTATGGTCACTTTGAGTTTTTGATCATGTCCTTTAGTCTTACGAATGCCTCAGCCGCTATCATGGACTTGATGAACCGGGTGTTCAAGCAGAACTTAGACATGTTTGTCATAGTCTTGATAGATGATATTCTTGTTTATTCCTGTAGTGAGCATGATCTTGCTGACCATCTCAGAATAGTAATGCAGACTCTCAGAAATCATCAGTTGTTCGCCAAATTCAATAAGTGCGAATTTCGGCTAAGGTCACTAGTATTTCTTGGTCATATCATTTTTGGTGATGGTATTAGAGTTGATCCTCAAAAGACCGAAGCGGTAAGAAACTGGCCCAGACCTGTCTCTCCATTAGATATCAAGAGTTTCTTGGGTCCGACTGGCTATTACCTATGGTTTGTTAAAGTATTTTCTTCTATTGCTTCCCCTATGTCCCAATTGACTCAGAAGAAAGTAAAGTTTTAGTGGTCAGATCCTTGCGAGAATAGTTTTCAGGAGTTGAAGACTCGACTCACCTCAGCTTCAGTTTTTGCTCTTCTGGATGGTTCAGATGGTTTCATAGTGTATTGTGATACATCCAGAGTAGGTTAGGGTTGTGTCCTCATGCAACATGGTAAGGTCATAGCCTACACCTCCAAATAGCTTAAACCCCATGAGAAGAATTATCCTACTCATGATTTGAGCTAGCAGCCGTAGTCTTTGCCTTGAAGATTTGGAGACACTATCTATACGGAGTTCATTTAGATGTGTTCACAGATCATAAGATCCTTTAGTATGTATTTTCTCAAAAAGATCTCAATCTTCATTAGAGAAGGTGGTTAGAGCTCTCAAAAGATTATGACATGAGTGTCCTTTATCATCTGAGAAAGGCCAACATAGTGGCCGACACTCTCAGTAGATTGTCTATGAGTAGTGTTTCTCATGTTGAGGATAGAAAGAAGAAACTAGCTTAGGAAGTCCATCAGCTTGCCAGACTAGGTGTTTGCTTAGTTGATATAGAAGAAGGTGATATATGGGCTCAGAGTAGTTCAGAATCATCTCTAGTCTCCGAGGTAAAAGAAAAATTGGATAGAGATCCCAACCTTGTCAAGTTGAAAGAGTCAGTTAAGGATCGGAAAGTAGAGGTTTACTCCCAAGGGGAGATGGTGTCTTGCGTTGTTAGGTTCGTCTGTGTGTTCCAAGAGTAGACGACTTAAGGCAGTGAATTCTAGCAGAAGCGCATGGTGCGTTCTACTCGATTCATCCAGGGGCCATTAAGATGTACCGCAATTTGTTGGAGATCTATTAGTGAAGTGGGATGAAGAGAGATATTGCAGAATTTGTGGTTAAGTGCTCTACATGTCAGCAGGTTAAGATAGAGCATCAGAAGCCTAGTGGTTCCATGCTGGAGTTCAAGATTCCCACTTGGAAGTGGCAAGAAGTGAACATGGAATTTGTGATGGTTTTGCCTCATACTCGTCATCAACATAATTCAGTTTGGGTCATTATAGATATAATGACAAAATCAGCTCATTTCCTACCAGTCCATACCTCTTACTCAGCCGAGGATTATGCCAAACTCTACATCAGAGAGTTGGTTAGATTACACGGTGTTCCGTTATCTATTATCTCAAACAGAGGTACCTAGTTCACCTCTCATTTCTGGAAAGTGTTCCAAAAGA
Organism: Capsicum annuum; assembly: GCF_002878395.1. Lineage (NCBI taxonomy): Eukaryota > Viridiplantae > Streptophyta > Magnoliopsida > Solanales > Solanaceae > Capsicum > Capsicum annuum. The sequence goes on along the minus strand of NC_061119.1, from coordinate 32,434,184 downwards.
GTCTTGGTACCCCAAGTTCATATAAGTACAACCTTTCATCCTCAGACGGATGGTCAAGTAGAAAGGACCATTCAGACTTTAGAAGATATACTAAGGGCATGTGCAATTAATTTCAAGGGTAGTTGGGATGACCACTTACCTTTAATTGAGTTTGTATACAACAATAGCTATCATTCCAGTATTAAGATGACTCCATTCAAAGATCTCTATGGTAGGAGATGCAAATCTCCAGTCGATAGGTTTGAGTTAGTGAGGCACCAGTTATAGGGTCTGACTTAGTATTTGATGCCTTAGAAAAAATCCAATTAATCATAGAAAGAATTCGGGCTGCTTAGAGCCAACAGAAATCTTATGCAGATGTACGTAGAAAAGATCTCGAGTTCGAGATTGATGACTATGTCTATCTAAAGATCTCTCCCATAAAGGGAGTGAATATGTCTGGCAAGAAGGGAAAGCTCAGTCCCCGATATGTCAGTCCCTTCAAAATTCTCAGTCGCTTCGGCAAGATAGCTATCTAGCCGTAGTTCATCCAGTGTACCATGTCTCTTTGCCCAAGAAGTGTATAGGTTACCCAGTAGTTGTAGTCCCTATTCAGAGCATAGATGTTCAGAACAACCTCTCTTATGAGCAGATTCTAATCAAAATTCTTGACTATCAGACTCGTAGATCGAAGAACAAAGAAGTCCCTCCAGTCAAAGTTCTTTGGCGAAATCAGTCCATTGAGGGAGCTACTTGGGAAGTAAAAGCAGACATGCGAACCAAGTATCCTCACCTCTTCTCTGCTAACTTAGATCTAGCTCAAGGTAACAGTTCTCCTTAAGCTTTTCAGTTTTCATGTCCAGATTTCAGTTACAAGTTGGTATCAATTTCATGTTTAGAATTCCATTTTTAACTTGGTACTAAGTACCATTGCATATTCAGTCATATGTTAATGCATTATATTAGTCATGTGTTCATACATCAGACATGTATTCTCCTAGTGAGAAATTCAGTTATTGGAAATCTCAGTCATGTATTCATGAGTCAGCTCAGTTATGAAATCATCCATCAGATATGCATGCTTGGTATGAATCTCAGAAATATAGTCATGTTTCAGTTGTTTATGTTCAGTATGTACTTAAGCTTATCGTTTCTCCTATCTCAATCAGTCTCATTCGAGGACGAATGTTCCAAAGGGGGAGATATTGTAATACCCCAAAGTTTCTTAACTAATTTTATCCCAAGAATGTCAAGTATTAGCTTCTAAATTGAATGATGTTTATTCCATGGGGAATTTTCAAGATTTTCACTTTTAGTTTTGTGATAAATTCAATAAGCTTTCCATCGATACCAAATTTGCCAAAATTCGACAATCGGGTAAGAAGTTATGGTGATTTAAAGTTTCAGTCGTAAGACACTGTCATCTCAGCCAATGGCGCGTCGCACCATAAGACAAAATGACATTTGTCAATTTCCAGTAAGACTCTGTAAGTTCACCACATCGCGTAGGGCTCCCAAGTACCAATTGTCAAATTCCAGTGAAGGTCCGTAATAGCCCCGCATCGCGCCATCGTCCAATTTCCCAATTGTCAAATTCCAGTAACACGGCGCGATAGCACCGCGTTGCGCCAGGAATTCAGATCGGGTAATTTTCACAAAAATTATAAGATGCGTCCAGGGTTAAATAGGTCTTTTTCCTTAATTTTAGTTCAGCCTTACACACTAAATTTAACCCTACATGACCTAAGGATATCATTATTCACTCTATTTTTTTCCAAATTGAGTTTCTCTCTCTCAAGCCAAGAAACCCTAGTTCTCAAATTCAAGGGACAAATCACAAGAACTCTCCATTAATATGTCCAAATTCATTAACTCAGGTATGTCATGTGTTGATTCATGGGTCTCTTTCAGCCATGAAGCTCAAGATTCTCTTTTCAAAATCCAAGATTTGTATTTTTATGAATGTTCATGATTTGATTGAATTGAAAATTGGTGTTCATGTTGTTGTTTGGTTTCGTTCCATGTTATAGACTATTAATTACAAGAATTGATTCTAATATGTGATGAATTACACGATATTCATGATAAACCCTACAATTTACAAGTTTATTAATGTATTCATGATTATTAGATTTGTTGAGGATTGTATAACTAAAGCATGCTCCCCATATGTTTGATGAAAAGTCTTAGTCAATGGATTATGGATATATGTGTAGCCATTGCTGTGTTTTAGAATTCATTCCATGAATTAATTTTATTGCTATCGAGTCCTGGGGGTACTTGTACCCGATAATTTAGTTGTATGCCCAGAGCTTGTGTCATGTTTTCACAATACTTTCAGTCAAGCCATGATCCCTAGAACTCAGTTAGTCATGTGACTCAGGAATACTCAGTGAATTAAGTTTCAGTCCAGTAATCTCAGAAATTTTAGTAAATATTAGTAATCCAGTAATCTCAGAAATTCCAGTAAATCTCAGTAATCCAATAATCTCTGAAATCTCAGATAGTTATAAGATCTCAATAGCATTCTGTCAGTCCACAGAATTTAATGAACTCAGTCTATTCCAGTTCAGTTAATCATGTTTAGTGTCTATTCAGATGGGAGTAGAAATTAGCACCGAGTGAACCAAGGATGGGAACTCACCTGTTATATGAGGGTGTGATTCTGAAAAGCAATCCTTGCGGTCCTGAACTACGTAACCAATGTAGGTTGAGACATCATAGCCTGTCATATAAGGGTAAATTAGGTGGCTTAACCTGTTATATGAGGGTTCCCACCATTCTCACTATAGTCATCGATTATATGAGGGTTACTCACAGATTGTCCTTACCAGAGGTGCGGTATTAACACCCTTCCAATTGGGGTTACAGATTAAACCCCAACACAGCTATAATAGCTTATTAGGGGCATGTCGGTTAGATGAATACTTCTCACAGTTTTAGTTACAGAATTAGGATTATCAGATACAGTTAATCAGTTTCAGTAATAGAACTCAGATAGTTCTACAGAATTCACGACTATCAAATACAATCAACTTCGAATAGTATGAAATTAGCTAGTTCTATCAGAACCTAGACTGTCAGATACAGTCTCTTAGTATCAATTATTTCAATTATACAGTTATCAGTATCTTATGTTATTAGTACTCAGGCACAGTAATCATATTATCATAAACTCAGTTACAGTTATTATGTATTCATAAATGCATTCTCACATTCATGTTATACAGTCAGTTAGTTCAGTTCATGCATATGTACCCTTTCCATTTAGCCTACCTCACATGCATACCAGTACATTCAATCGTACTGATGCATTTGCGATATGGTTTTTTATACCATAGGTTTAGAAGAATGAGCTCCAGAGCATCAATAGCCGCCAGATTTAACAGTGAGTCCTCATTATTTGAGGACGATATTATTAGTTATTTCATTATTTCAGTTAGCTTTCAGTAGATGGAGTTAGTTGGGGACATGTCCCATCAACTCCTTAATCAGATAGTTAGAGGCTTTTAGAACTACCATGTTCAGATAGATTATTTTAGCTATTTTGGGTATTTCATACCCCATCCAGATGTTATGTTTTATCAGTTATGTTACAGTTTTGAACCTTATGGCCTTTCAACCTTTATTTCTGCATTATACAATATATTTTGCAGTGTTCAAGTACAAATATCAGTCATAGGTTAGCTTGTGGTCCTTTGGGGTCATGAGCACTGTGTAGCATTTTGGGTACCAGATTCGAGGCGTTACACAAACGTCCATCTCTATAAGTGACAGTAAATGCCCGATATGCATATTAACAATCTCCTTATCTTTTTCACTCATATGAGTCCACCATACTTTCAAGAAGTTATCAGGTCCGGTAACTATCTTGAATCTTTTGTTGGGGTATGGTTGAGCCATTCCTACATGAAAGAAAACAAAATTAAGCCTTCCCCTTACCCCAAAGGATAATTTATTGGTTTAACAGACATATATATTTTTCAACACAGAAACATGGTTCGTCTGTAATTGGCTTGTGGCCAATAGACGCAGGGCAGGTTTTCTAATGGGCCCAATACCCCCTTGGGTACTGGGTCATCCTAGGATCATGCCTAAATGAGGGTTTTTGTTTGACTCTATCTTAGGTGTCTAGAGTGGGCTTTGACAAGGTTTCCAAGCGAACGACTTGGGTTCGAAAATATGAATAGCCATAGAACGCCTAACGTGCCAATAAACTGTCGTATTTCAAACACTTGATTTGGAATTGAGAAATAGGGGACGGGACATCCACGAAACTGACAGACCCCAAACCAGGGCCTTGTCGTAATGGGCATCTCAAGTCCAAATAGGATCGAAGACCACCCACGATACCCAAACTATCAAACCGTACTTGTAACCTGAGTTGGATAAATTCTGAACATATAACAAAATAGCATATGTGTACCAATCCAGACTCTGGGATAGGTCCATAACCAAGGACAAACCAAGCAAGTCCGACCGTCCAATACCCAACTATTAACCTAATACCAAGCTAAAACCATACACCAAAATCGAAAGAATAACCAAGTTTCTGTCCATAACATAACATAAGAGGATGGAACAATCATAAATTTAGTTCAATGGTTTCAACCCCAATACCAATGCCAATACTAAGGTTGACACCAATACCGACAAAGCCCATTCAAACCTACAGTAGTTGCACAAAGCCTCTAACCAAAAGAAAAGCAATATCTGATTGGGACATGCCCCCAACCATAGCCAAAACCAATATCCATAAAATAATCAAAGTATGAAAAGATGTCCATGATATGAAATGGAGCCTTCCAAAGAATGGAAGCTCACAACTTCAGTCCAATAGCTGATCCTGAATCCGATCACTAAGCATGAAGAGTAGGATAACCAGTTCCTGCATCGCGTTGGGATACACTGCCCAAATACAGGTTAAAGGGTGAACAATAGCAAGTACTCAGAATAAGGATAAAGTAATATCAACCTTTAAAACCAAGTAAACCAACCATGCACATATATCTATACACACACACACATATATATAAACTATGTCAACAAAGAAAATCGGGTTTAGCATGCATTTAAAACCATTAACCTAGGAATATGTAGCTTAACCGTCCTAGAACCACCCACAGGCTATATGGGTCCAATGTAAACCCCTGAACGAGCCTCGGGGCTTGTAGCCACACAAACCAAAGATACTATAGAAGTAGGGGATTCCTAAGTACCCTTCTCTCTCCATGATACATATATACAATTGTAGCATAGGGGTTTCCTATGTACCCCATATAGTCATCATGACCAATCCTCATGTCGGCAAATATGAGTTTCCAGTGTCCGTCCATTGGACTCACACCTTCACAGTTAGCTATCACACCCCGCCATTATTGCCCAATTAAAACCATTTTCGCTTAACCAAACCACCATTCCATTTATTATTAACCAAGGCTATAAGTAGTGGTATTGTCATACCGGCTATAGTTTACAAGAATTGTCCTTAGCCTTCCTTTTTAAGAAAAAATGATTTCCATGTAACCATAGATTGCATTATTAAAATTTCTTGGGGGATTCCCATATACACCACAAGCATATTCATTACTTAATTTGCTTGGGGGGTTCCCTTGTACCCTACAAGGATGTTCAATTAACCACAACCATGACCACCAAGACCTTACTATTTGACCATTCCAAACCATTCAAACCATTTATACCATTTAGGGTTCCATTACCAAGTTATACCATGCAATAGTTCCATAAAAAGTTCAACCATATAGTAAAAACATTCTCATGCGCATTTTAGCAAACATGTTGGGGCATAGTGTTTCCAAAGCCAAAGCCAAGTACCAGTTAACCATTCCCATGCAACCAAGTATTCAAACCATCATTATAATATGCAAACGATAAGTAAAAGACATAGGAAAATACTTACCAACCATTATAACAAAAAACCCCAATATATATTTGAAAATCCAAAATCATACAACAATTAATGAAAACAATTCACAAAATATGCCTTTAGTTGGAACTAACAATGACGGAGGGGTATCTTACCTTAGATTACGAATATGATGGAGAGAAATCACCTGTACAAACCCCACATTAACCTTTTAGATGAAACTCTAGCCTTTCTTTACATAAGAGCCGTAGAGAGAATTTAAGAGAGTTTCTAAGAGTTTTTAGATTAGAATATTAGGGTAAATGATGTTCCAAAAGAGTTATAAGTCTGCGGCCCTAAGAGGTTAAGTGGGAAAATGTCCAGATTACCCCCAACTTAACTACTTAAAAGTCCCGCAGAATGATACGACTACTCTACACCAGACATACCTTTCAATACGAGTAGTACCCACCACTCGTACCCTAGGCCTCCCCCTTGGATCCAACACTGTCCAATATATGACTTACCCAAACCATACGATCAGTACCCCTAACTGTATCCCTGGAAGAATAGAATCAAAAGAAGATTGAACATTGTCTACTATACAAGTCAATAGTATGAGTCATACCCTAATTTACGGCTCATAGTGATCCACTCATACTCAGATCCAAGTTAAGTTACTAAGTCTCAAATTAAGTGAAGGAAAAACCCAAACCATACAACCCATCACCAACCATCCGACTTATATCCACCAAGTCGTACCTTTTCTAGAAACCAATCCAACCCATCAACCAATACTGGTTAGCATACGACCAATACAATACCAACCGTACCCCATCATACGACTGGTACCCATAAGTCGTATGATGTCTAAAATCTAGAAATTTGGGAAATTCTCTAAGATTCCAATACCTAGGGTGTTTCATTCTCTCCCACTAGGATCATTCGTTCTTGAATTACGAATAAGGTAGTACAAGCATGATTTACACCCCTTAGATGTTTTAACTCTTACCTTTAACAAAGATGCAAGGAAATTAATCTTTTATTAAGCCAAAACCAGGAAATAAGAATGTTATAAAGAACACATACCTTCCGCACAAATATCCGAAGCCGAAAATAAATGTGGATAATTGGAATCCATGTCCTCTTCCACTCCCCAAGTAGCCTCTTCCGCCTTGTAGTTCTACCATAAAACTTTAACTGAGGCAATATCCTTGGTTCACAACTGATGAACCTGACGATCCAAGATCTCAACCGGGATCTATTATCTGTGATACTCAAACCTTCTAAAGGAACAATCAATAAAGGGTCACCTATACATTTTCTCTACATAGAGACATAGAACACCGAATGAATGGAGCTCAACTAGAAGGCAACTCTAATTCATATGCCACATTACCAACCCTTCTCAAAACCACATAAGGACCAATATACCAAGGAATGAGCTTCCCCTTTTCCCAAATTACATTACTCCCTTCATGGGAGATACCCTTCAGAATACCCTATCCCTAACCTAAAACTCCAAGTCCTTACACCTTATATCTACATAGGATTTTTGGTGACTTTAGAAAGCCTTAAGCCTATTCCGAATCACCTTCACCTTTTCCATAGCCTGATAAACCAAATTTGGACCAAACATATCCGCCTCACTAACCTCGAACCACCAATAAGAGATCTACACCTCCTACCATACAATGCCTCGAAAGAGGCCATTCCAATACTAGAATGGTACTATTATTGTAAGTAAAATCTATAAGAGGTAGATTCTCAATCTAATTACCACCATAGTCAATCACATATGCCCGAAGTATGTCCTCCAACGTCTAAATATTCCTCTTTGCTTGACTATCCATCTGGGATGAAAAATAGTACTCAGACTAACCATCGTCCCCAACCCCTTCTGAAATGACCGCCAAAAGTGAGATGAAAATGGCATACCACAATCAGAGATAATTGAAATAGGTACCCCATGCAGCTTTACAATCTCAAGAAGTGAGCCGACTTTGTCATCCTATCCACGATGACCCAAATAGAATTAAATTGATTCTGACACCAAGGAAGACTGGTAGCAAAATCCATATTGATTACCTCCCATTTCCATTCTGGCAATTCCATTTCTTGATATAACCTACCAGACCTTATGTGCTCAACTATTACTTGTTGGTACACCATACACATGGCTACAAAGTTAGCCATATCCCTCTTCATACCATTTCACCAATACATCTCCTTGAGGTCATGATATATTTTGTTGAACCAGGATGAACAACATAGCACAATTTATGCGCCTCAGCTAATACCCTTTCACGCAAACCACTGATGTCAGGAATGCATAACCTTCTTTGGTACCACAAGGTACCATCTCCACTTATTTTGAATACCATCACCATTTGCCCACCTATATTACCCTTAACTTTTATCAAGATAGGATCTAGAATTTGCTTCTCCTTTATCTTTGCACCAAGAGATGAATAAACCACTTTTTGTACCATTACATCACCTTTCTCGAAGTCCAAGAGATGAACTCTAAGATTAGCCAAGCAGTGAACATCCTTCACCAACGCCCACTTTTTTTCCTCATGAGCTTAACTTCCGACGAATAACCTGCTAAGAGCATCAGTAACCATGTTAGCTTTACTTGGGTAGTAGTGAAGACTCATATCATAGTCCTTGAGAAACTCCAACCATCTCTTCTATTTAAGATTTAGCTCCTTCTGAGTGAACACATACTATAGACTCTTATGATCAGAAAAGATGTCCACGTGCACTCCATAGCTGCCAAATTTTCAAAGAAAAAAACACTGCTAAAAGCTCTAAATCATGAGTAGTATAATCCTTGTCATGTACCTTTAACTTCCTGGACGCTTAGGCTATCACCTTCCCATATTGCATTAAAACACAACCAAGTCCCACTCGGGATGCATTGAAATAAACCATAAATCCCTCAGCAACTTCAGGCAAAGTCAAAACCAGAGCCGAAGTTAGCTTATCCTTCAGCTTCTCAAAACTTCCTTCACAATCATCGAACCACAAAAATTTTAATTTCTTCTGAGTCAACCTAGTCAAAGAGGTAGCTATAGAAGAAAAGCTTTCCACAAACCTCCTGTAATACCCAGCCAAATCTAAAAAGCTTTGAATATCGGTTGGAGTCGTGGGTCTAGGCCACTTCTTTACCACCGCAACCTTTTGTGGATCCACCATGATCCTCTAAGTAACAACGTTCAACCAAAACTCACATTTTGAGAACTTGACATATAACTACTGTTCCCTCAAGGTATGAAACACAATATGGAGGGGATTGGCATGATCCACCTCACTCTTGGAATGCTCCAGGATGTCATCTATGAACATAATGAAAAATAAATCCAGAAACTATCAGACGACCCTATTAATCAAATCCATAAATTATACCGGAGCATTGGTCAACCCAAATAACATCACCAAGAACTCAAAGTTCCCATACCGGGTTTGGAAATCCGTCTTGGGGATATCCACCTCCCTAATCTTAGGCTGATGATACCTCGATATAAGATTAATCTTGGAGAAGAATTTGGCACCTTATAACTGATCAAACAAGTCATCTATCCTTGAAAGAGGATACCTGTTCTTAGCCATCACCTTAATCGACTGCCTATAGTCAATGCACATCCGAAAGGAACCATTCTTCTTGTGCATGAATAAAATTGGTGCACCCTACGAGCACTAGGACGGATGAAACCCTTATCCAAAAGATCCTTAAGTTGCTCCTTGAGTTCCCTCAACTCATCCAGAGCCATTTTATATAGAGGAATAAATATTGGATGAGTGTTTGGAACCAAATTAATTCCAAACTCAATCTTTCTATCCGGAGGAACACCAGGAAGATCATCTAAAAAGACCTTAGGAAACTTACTCACCACCAAAACCAAATGCAAAGAAAGACCTTTCGAGTTAGAATCTTTAATCCAGACCAAATAATAGAGACACCCTTTAGAGATTAACCTTTAAGCTCTAAGATACCAAAATAAATCTCTCCCTAGAAGCTAGGGAACCACCCTCCCACTCAATAACCAGTTCACCAGGGAACCTAAAGACAATATTACGGGTCCGACAATCTAAGTACATATAACAAGAGAGTAACCAATCCATCCCTAGAATAACATCAAAATCCACCATATCAAGTATAAACAAATCCACAAAAATCTCCCTACTACCAACAGATACCCCCCCTCCATAGACCCTTTTAGAAATCACAAAGTCACCACCGAGGTAGAAATAGAAAAAGGATCTGAAATAACCTCAGGATCAAAACCAAAATACACAGCCACACATGGGGTCATATAAGAAAGAGTGGACCCCAAATCAAACAATCAATAGACGTCATGAGAAAAGAGTTGTAACGTACTCGTAATGACATCAAATAATACCTCAGGTTCCTATCGAGTTGCAAGAGTATATAACCTATTTTGACCTATATCGGTACCAGCAATAGACACAGATACAGAAGCAACACCCTTTGATGCAGGAGCAGATGAAGAAATAAACAAAACCTTATTCTCTCCCGAAGCAACCTTACCAATAGATAGTTTCTGAGCATATGGCCTAGCTGACTATAATTAAAATACTTGTCCCTCCCCTCATCACAAAAACCTCGATGAAATCGACCATAAAACCTACAAAATGGACATGATAAAGGCGATTGTACCCCACTCGCCTGAGATTAGGCACCATGTGCCCTAAAATTATCACCACCCTGTTGATGCCTATTACCTAAAGGCTTCAGGTAAGGAGCACTAGCTGTGGAGAAAAAACTTGAACTCCTCACTTTTTCTTTAGCCACTTACCACCATCCCTATCACTTTGTTGTTGACCACCACCTTGATCAGAGAACTTAAATTTCTTACCCTTCTATTCCCCTATCTTAGTCTGGTTTTTCTTTTCCTCCTCTACCTGGTTCATATGAATAATCAACCTAAAGATTTCCATGTCCTTGATCAACAATGTTGTTTAGCTTTTAAGTATCAACTCATGAGACAGTCTTAAGGTAAATTTCCTAATCCTGGCACTTATATCAGCTACCAATTCTGGAGCATACCTAGACAATTGGTGAAACTTTAAGGCATATTCATTAACCATTATCTTTCTTTGCTTCAGATTAACAAATTCTTTCGCTTTCACTTCTCTCAACTCTTGAGGAAAGAAGCAGTCCAGAAAAGAATTGGAGAAAGTCTCCCACAAGAATGACTCCTCAACACCACCCTTTACCCTATCCCATTTCTCATACCATTTATACGCCATATCCTTAAGCTGATGAGCTATAAACTCCACCCTTTTCACATTCGTAGCATACATGATCATGAATATCTTTTCCATATCATTCAGAAATCCTTGAGGATCCTTCTCTACCTTAACATTAGTAAAGGTTGGAGGACTCATCTTCATAAATTGGCCAACCCTTGTGACCTTAGAGAATGGAATACCAGATGCATCTCACTCAGCCTGAGAAGCCATCAACTGAGCAATCATATGAATCGATTAAAAAAACTCACATCAGCTTAAGGAGGACTAGAAAAAACCAGTAGAACTCTAAGGTTATCAAAGACTGGAGCCCTTGATCGAGTATAGATCCCCTGAGTAGTACGTGCCCCTTTAATATTGTCCCCAATGGGGACAGAAGAGTTACCTTGCATCTCAGATCATCGAGGCATGATCTGAAAAGCAAACAAAAATGAATTATAATGAATCTTAGACCTTGTAGCTTAAAATAGAACACAAGAAAAAAGAAACATTCCTAAATGCCTTGTAGCCTCTCCCTTATGAGTGTCTACACACCCTTAAAAAAGACTCTACTCGACATAATTTTGTGGACTCCTAATTGACCATAAACCTAAAGCTATGATAGAAACTTGACATGAATTAAACCAGGTCCTTGTCGTAATGGGCATCTCAAGTCCAACCAGGATCGGAGACCACCCCTAATACCCAAACCAACAAACCATACGTGTACCCTAAGTTGAATAAATTATGATATATAACAAGATAACGTATGAGTACAAATCCAGACTCATGGAGAGGTCCATAACCGAGGCCAACCCAAGCAAGTCCGACCGTCCAATACCTAACCATTAACCAATTACCAAGCAAAAACCATAAACTAAAACCGAAACAATAACCAAGTTCCTATCTATAACATAACATAACATAAAAGAATAGAATAATCAAAAATTTAGTTAGACTGTATTATCCCCAATACCAATGTCAATACTAAGGCTGACACCATTATCGAAACCACTCATTCCAACCCATAGTAGTTCCATAAAGCCTCTAACCAAAAGAAAACAATAGTCGATTGGGACATGCCCCCAACCATAGCCAAAACCAATATCCATAAAATAACCAAAGTATGAAAAGACATCCATGATATAAAATGGAGCCTTTCAAAGTATGGAAGCTCACCACTTTAATCCAATAGCTGATCCCAAATTTTATTACTAAGTAGGAGGTGTAAAATGGCCGATTTCTGTATTGTGTGGGGATACAGTTGCCTGAAGATGGGTTAGCGGGTGAATGTTAGCAAGTACTTAGGATAAGGATAAAGTAATGTCAACCGTTAAAACTAAGTAAACCAACCATGCACACATATTCATATATATATATATATATACACCCATCATGCCGAGAAAGAAAATTGGGTTTAACATCCATTTAAAACCATTAACCTGGATACGCGTAGCTTAACCATCCTAGAACCATCCATGGGCTATATGGGTCCTGTGTAACCCCCTGAACGGGCACCGATGTGTGTAGCCGTAAGAACTGAAGATACTATAGAGTAAGGGATTCCCAAGTACCCTTCACTCTCTATGATACATATATACAAGTGTAGCTTAGGGTATTCCCATGTACGCCATATGGTCATAATAACCAATCCTCATATTGGAAAATATGGGTTTCCAGTGTCCGTCCATTGGACTCATACCTACACGATTAGCTATCACACCCCACTATTATTGCCCAACTAAAACTATTTCCATATAACTAAACCACCATTCCAATTATTATTAACCAAGGATAAGTAGTGGTATCGTCATACCAACTATAGCTTACAAGCAATGTCCTTAGCCCACCTTTTTGAGAAGAAGGGATTCCCATATACCCATAGATTGCATTATTAAATTTCTTGGGGATTCTCATGTACCCTACAAGTACGTTCATTGTTTAATTTGCTAGGGGATTCCCTTGTACCCCACAAGGATGTTAAATTAACCATAACCATGACCACCAAGATCTTACCATTCTATTATTCCAAACCATTTATACCATTTAGGGTTTCATTACCAAGTTATATAATGCAGTAGTTCCATAGAAAGTTCAACAATATAGTAAAAGCATTCTCACGGGCATTTTATCAAACATGTTGGGGGCATAGTATTTCCAAAGACAAAACCAAGTACTAATTAATCATTTCTATGAAACCAAGTGTTCAAACCATCATTATAATATGCAAACCATAAGTGAAAGATGTGGGGAAACCCTTACTAACCATTATAACCAAAAACCCCCACATATATTTGAAAATCCAAAACCATACAACAATTTTGCCACGAAACATAATTCAAAAAACATACCTTTAGTTGAAACTAACAATGAGGGAGGAGTATCTTACCTTAGATTATGAAGATGATGGAGAAAAATCACTCGTACAATCCCCAAATTAATCCTCTAGATGAAACCCTAGTCTTTCTTTACCCAAGAGCCTCAGAGAGAATTTGAGAGAGTTTCTAAGTATTGTTAGATTAGAATATTAGGGTAAATGATGTCCCAAAAGAGTTATAAGTCATGGTTCCTTAAGAGGTTAAGTGGAAAAATATCCAGATTACCCCCAACTTAAACTACCTAAAAGTCCCGCAGAATAGTACGACCTATACCAGTCATACCCTTCAATACGAAAGGTACCCACCACTCGTACCCTTGGCCTCCCCATTGGATCCAATACTGTACAACATACAAACTCACCCAAACTAAGTCGTACCCAAACTATACGATCAGTATCCCTAACCGTATACCTGGCAGAATAGGAGCAAAAGAAGTTTGAACACTATCTACCATAATAGCCAATGGTACAACTCGTATCCTAACTTACTGCTCATAGTGAGCCACTCATACTCAGATCTAAGTTCAGTTTCTACGTCTCAAATTAAGTAAAGGAAAAACCCAAACCATACGACCCATCACCAACCATATGACTCGTACCCACCAAGTCGTACCCTTTCCAGAAACCAATCCAACCCATCAACCAATACTGGTTAGCATACTACCAAGACCATACCAACCGTACCCCATCATACGACTGGTACCCACAAGTCGTATGATTTCTAGAAACCTGAATTTCAAGAAATTTTCTAAGGTTCCAAAATGCAGGGTGTTTCAGAAACCCCAAATAATTTATCTATTTCGAATGTGGAAGTATGTCATGATATGCAACAATTTAAATTTTGTAAAAACTTAAACACATAAGCAGACAAACAGTTTATATATTACAACCCGAATAGTTAGTCAAAGAAGCTAGTCCAAACATTTGGTTAGGACCTAGTTAATTACCCAGCAAATTCGCCATTTCTGTTTTATTCCTTTTCGAATTTTATTTTTAAAAAAAATAATTTTGACTTTTTTTAAACTATTTCAAAAGAATATTCGAGAACAGTTCAAAATAATTTAACGAAATTCACAAAGTCGTCACTTGATTTTTATAGAAAATATCAAGAAAACTTAACATAATTTTAAAGATTCAAAAACAGAAATAAATCTTTGAAATGAGAGAAACTGAGTAAGGGTTCAATTAACGTCCTAAGAAGGTTTTTAAGGCACTTAAGAGCGTCCGTTTAAAAATGATTCTCCAAAAGATCATTTTTTGACTAACTAAAAAAAATGACTAATTCTGCGAAAAGGTTAATATTAAAATTAATTATCCACACATTCAAAATCGGCATTTGTTTATTCAACTGAGAAATAGTCTACTTGAATTAGGAAAAAAAGCTACAACATATTAATTTTGAGAAAAATTATGAAATATTCTGTTTAATTCATGATTAATTTTCGAGAAAACATTACAAGATATTTTACCTGAGAAATACTTAATTCATAATTAATTGTGAAAAGTTAGAATTTTGAGAAAAAATTTAAAGAGTATTCTAATTGAGAAAATTATACTTAATTCATGATTATTTCTAGAAAAAATTATGAAATATACTATTTCAATTAAAAAGAAACCTACCTAAACTAGGTTGCACATTTGGATTTAAGAAAGAAATAAGTCTTTGTTTCTAAAAAAGAGTTACCTAATTATCATCATCATTATTATTATTATTGTTGTTGTTGTTGTTGTTATATCATCATCATCTTTATTATATATAAAAAGGGGGTCAATTTTGTTATAAATAACACCTTTGAAAAAATGTTAAAGGAATGTCATGTTAAAAGCATTTCATAAATTATGAAAATTAGAATTTGCGAGAAAAATTAGTCTCTTGAATTTGAGAAAAAATATTTTGACCGAAGTAGGCTATTAGTCATATGAACAAGACGAGTGTCATTTTAAAATAGAAGATTTAACCTTTAAAACTAGTTTTAGGAAGAAAAAATGAAATAACCACTATAATCCATTTAGACGGGATAAATTAAGTGAGAAAATTATGAATCAAGTATGGAAATCGAGATAAAATAGAATAGCAATAACATACGAAAACACTAGATTAATTAATTAAAGTCAGTACAAATAAACAAGTATAAATTGCAATTTCTAAGAGATAAAAGATTAAAAGTTGGAGTTGGGCCCTTTTTGGCCCATCAGTGAGCTGTCCAACCTTTGGGCTGAATATTCATGGACTTTGGTCAACTTTCAGCATTGTATATCAGCTGTATACCACAGACTATCTTCCCACGTTTTTTATTTTATACATGTTGTATACCAGCATGAAAATTTGTATACCAACTCCTTAGCTCGATTTTGACCCCCTGCATCTGTATATCAGCTTACAAGACCTGAACAAAGCGTATATTTGTTATATATCTTTGTATAAAACCTTGATTCTCTTGAGTTTTAGTTCATTTGGACTTTTAGGAAGCTTGGGACTTAGTCCCGGGTAAATGCCGAGGTATGGAGTCCCATTGGACTCGGATCAATGTCACATGCCACAAGGAAAAGATAAAAATTAATATATGAATCCCAACAAGAATTAACCAAGGAAATAACAAGGAAGCATTCCATGTCGAATCTGAAAGAGAACACATATACAGGTACAAAAACGATATGTTTGTTGAGAAACCAAATTAAATACCCTTGGAAATTATACATTTTAAATGAACAAGTGTATTTAAAATATGAATCCAACAAGCACACATTTAGTAATCATATAGCCGAAATGTACTTAAAAAGAAAGGTCCACTTTTTACTCCTAATCAAATAATTTTTACAAGATACTGCCTCCTATTTTCATAAAGTATATATCAAAATTCTCAGTTAAAATGAAAGATAAGAAATAAAGAGGGACACTAAAACAACCCCTCAACTCAAACCATTTAAAACCTAACATCAAACTCTATCCAGTTATGGACAATCAACATTTAAGAGGAAATAGTAACAAAACATCTTTAAATACTATACAGACATGGCTAAGTCATTCGGAAAAGAAACGGAAATAAAAGCAACAACTTAAGGTATATCATTTTTTAACTGGTAAAGACACGAACATTGAATCCATCAACACACTTAAACAACAGTGAGATAAACATTTCACACCATCAATCTTTACACAACAATGACAAATACTCAATAGTTGTTTTAAAAAAAATCTTTCAAGAGTGAGAACACCTTGCATATACAAGATAAAGTTGTAGATTTAGAATAACAACAAGCAGCCATATAAACTTATTAAAGCCTGAATCATTATCAAGAAACACACCAATAACTGAATCAGAACACAATTTTCAGTCTTAGAAATTTCAAGTTATGTTGAACAATATCCATCCCGCGAGCACAAAAGAAAAAATAATTAGAATTCAAGATTCTCATACCAATTGTGAAAAAAGAAACAATAAACAACAATGCAACCTAAATGCTGCTCCAACGACGAAATCCATGAATCAATTCAATTATTATAAGATGACAAAGAAACCACACAATATCAAACCTATGACCTTTCAGGCCTTCTACAACAAATAACCCCACCATCAATATGCTTACAAATAAAAATTAATAACACGAAGAATGAGAAGAAGAAGAATAAATTATGAAGAAATTAAAAGACAAAGATGTATTTGAAATTCGAGAGGAGGGGGGTGAATGGAAATTTTTTCTATGAGTCAACTACTGACTCCTCGCAGTCGACTCACCTGCAGATCAAAAACACTTCATAAACAGATTAAACTTAAATAGTTAAGCACGCAAATAATAAAGCATAAAGTAAACAACTCAAAGATTTATCCTGGTTCGGCACACCAATCCAGTGCCTAAGTCCAGTCCCCTTGGGTATCAAGTTTCCTTTAGAACGTTGAAAGTTTGGTTCTAGTACAATGATGGGAAATAAGTTCTAAATACTTATTTTACTTTTTAGATCTTTACAGCTTCAGTTGATGTTACAAAGTTGACTCGATCCTACTCTTTATATAAAAATTATAAACTACAGTTACAAAGCCTTGTTAGACTAAGATTGAAACACTTTGAAGTTTCTTCTTGAAGTTGCATAACCCGTGTCTGTCTTCTGTCATTTTATTTTATAGTCTTTGACTATTATTATTCATAAGAAAACCCAAGATATTTCTTCTCAATCAAGGATTTGAATTGATTCCTTGATTGAGAGAGTTTGCACCTTATGGTATGTCCATATCAGATATGTCCATACTTGGTGCGATTTCCTTTCTCATATCTATACATATCCATATCAGATATGTCTATGTAAAGAGTGAGATCTTCCTTCTCCTTTGATCTTGTCATGAGGTTCATCTAATTACCTTGTCCATTGGGATCTTCAATTGATATGATTTTGGTTGCCTTGTCAAGCGATATCCTACTTTTGATGTGGTTCCATATTTAGCACAATATTTAAGAGAATATTCCTTGCCTTATGTGAGATATCCTCCCATGATTTGAGATATTCAATGTCCTTTATATGAGATCTCTTTTCATCATTAGGGATCTTCAATATCTTTGATGTAGCTCTATATTCAATACGATATTATTTGAGAAAATATTTCTTCCCTTGTGTGAGATATCCTCCATGATTTGAGATCTTCAATGTCCTTTGTGTGAGATCTCCTTCCATCATTATGGATCTTCAATATCCTGCAAATTTTACTTATTAGTTTGTCATTATTAAAACATAAAACATAAATATAGGAGGCTAAAAATTTTCCCCCTTTTGATAATGACAAACAAGCATAAACATCAGTTGACTTTCCTATCTGTCACAGTAGTCAGGTTGCTCCCCCTAACTTGTAAATACTTCTGTTGCTCCATGTTTCTTGAGTATCAGTCAATTTGCTCCCCTTGACTTGTAGGCAATTCTGATGTTCCTATCTTTCTCCCTCTTTTGGCATAATAAAAAAGAACCACAGAGTAACAAAAAGAACAGTAGACAGATAGCAGAGATTTAATGTATTAACTAACAAGTACCAGGCAAAACAAATAGTGTGGCAGATAGTGTGTTAAAAATCATTTTACAACCCAGCAAAAACAAGGGACATGACCCCCTTTTGAAAACCAATTTTTGGTTAAAACTGAAGAGAAAATTGGAACAAGTAAAAGATATTTTTGTCCAAAAATAAGACTCATAATTCATTAATGCTGAGAATACCAAGTCTTTTTCTAAGATAACAAAATCTTTATCCTAACAGAGTTTTGTAAAAATATCTGCCAGTTGATTTTCAGAGTCAACAAATGTTAACGAAAAATCACTATTTTCTACATGATATCAAAAAATAATGCTTAAAATCAATGTGTTTGGTCCTAGAATGATGCACAGTATATTTAGATAAGCTAATAGCGCTGGTATTATTATCAAATATGGGAACATATTCAAAGGACAAATTAAAATCAAGTATTTGATGCATAATCCATAAAATTTGAGTATCACAACTTCCAACGGCTATGTATTCAGCTTCAGTTATTGAAAGAGCAACTGAAGTTTGATTCTTATTGTGCCATGAGATCAGGGAATCACCAAGAATTTGACACATTTCACTAGTGATTTTTATATCACTTTTATCACCTGTAGAGTCAGTGTCTGAATATCCAATTAAATCAAAATGGAAAGAACAATGGTACCATAGTCTAATGTCTTGAGTTCCTATAAGGTATCAGATGATCTTTTTGATGAAAGTCATGTGAGACTCTTTGAGAGTCGACTGGAACTTGGCAACCTAGCACACTTACATACATTGAACATGATGTCTGGTCGACTGGTGGTCAAGTGGAGTAGTGATCCAATCATTTCCCTATATATCTTTTCATCAACATCCTTTCCATATGAGTCTAAATCAAGACTTGTGGATGTATTCATTGGAGTTCCATATGTCTTTTGTTTTTCCATACCGAATTTTTGATGAGTTCATTTGTGTACTTAGCTTGACCAATGAAGGTACCTTTGGGAGTTTGTTTGATTTTTAATCCCAAGAAGAATGTGAGCTCTCCCATAAGACTCATTTCAGATTCTTCTTTCATCAAATTAGTGAAATTCTCACATAGAAAGATGTTAGGACTACCAAAAATAATATTATCAATGTAAATTTGCACAATAAGAAGATTTGAATCAAACTTTTATATAAACAGAGTTGTATCAATTTTACCTCTTTGAAAATTATTATTTAGTAAGAAAGTACTCAATCTCTCATACCAAGCCTTTGGAGATTATTTGAGACCGTAGAGTGCTTTTGACAATTTGAAAATATGATTTAGATAAGATGGATTTTCAAACCCGGGGGTTGTTTTACAAAGACTTCCTCATAATGAAACCATTTAAGAAGGTGTTTTTGACGTCCATTTGATATAACTTAAAATATTTGAAAGCAGTAAAAGCTAATAAAATTTGAATTAATTCTAACCTTACCATAGGAGCAAAGGTTTCATCATAATCAATACCTTCTTTTTGGGAGTATCCTTGAGCTACAAGTCTTTCTTCATTTCTGATAACCTTACCTTCTTTATTTAATTTATTTTTGTAGACCCATCTAGTTCCAATTATTGAGCAGTTTGTGGGTCTTTCATCCAGAGTCCAAACTTAATTTCGTTCAAATTGGTACAATTCTCCTTCATTGCTTTGACCCATGATTCATCTTTGAGGGCCTCATCATTTTTTTGGTTCACTTTGAGATACAAGGACAACAAATGTTTGTTTTCTCAATGATGCTTTTGTTTGCATCCTATCATCTGAATTTTGATGATAAATTTATTTGGATAGCTAGCATCGTGTTTTAACTCTCCTAGAAAAGTCAGTTTGACTATTTCTGCTATGGGAGCTAACTCTTGAGGGGGTATAGTCGACTCCTCTTGTGATGTCTCAGAGGTTATGCTAGTATTGGCTCCAGATTATAGATCACTCATTTGTTCTTTATCAATACTCAAACTCATAGGAGGGTGATTAGATTCATCAAATACAATATGCATACTCGCATGCCAAAGCTTTCAGTGCCACAACTAAATACCATTGGTTTGCACAGTGAGGCAGGTTAAAGTAGAAAAATCAAGAATGTTTAAAACATAAATATTATCAACACGTTCACCGATAAGAGAGATGTCTCTTGTGTCGTGTTTGATTGTGCAACTTTCGGCTTTGAAAAAGACTCCAAATTCGACGTCACATAGCTGACTGATGCTGAGCAAGTAATATTTGAGGCTGTCTACTAGATACACTTCAGTAACTTCACATGAGGAGCTGAGATTTACTGAGCTGACTTCAATGACATTGCCTCTAGCGTTGTTACCAAATTTGACTGATCCTCTATCTATTTTTTAGAGCAGAGAAATTTTCTTTCTTTCCGATCATGTATCTGTAACATCCACTATCAATGACCCGCATTCCCTTCTTATAGCTCTTGCAATCATGTTCCTGCTAGATAAGATATATTTTATTTAGGTACCCAAGTGGTCTTGGGTCCTTGTGGGTTAGATGTGCTTCCTTTAGGCTTCCAAACCCACACATTTTTAGGCTTATGCCTGTAACCATAGGATTTGTGCCCTTTCTGTCTACAGATAAAACAAACAGGTCCTCGAGAGGAGAAAAAGGTCTTTGCTAATTTAAATGATTCTAATAAGGAGTTTGAATTGCTTTTAAACGAGTTTGATCTCACAAAACTATGACTTGGTGATCTCTTGATACTGTTTAATTTTATTTTTACATCATTAAGCTCTTCATGAAGTAAGCCAACTTCAATTTGACATGTCTCGATTTCTATTTGATACCTTCTTTGTTCCTCTTCGAGTTTTCTTTTAAATTGTACTTCGTAGATTTTCTTCTCTTGAGAGAGATTTTCATATTCATCTATAACTTTTTGAAGTTCGTCAGTAGTCAAATCTAAGTTAGATTCGAAAGTATTACAGTTATGACAATCATGTAGTCTTACCTTGCTATACTTACCCGTTGCCATAAAACACATATTGGCAGCCTCTAAATCTTCTTCAATTTTGTGTTCATCACTCCAGGCTCTAAAATATTGATTTTTTCTAGATGATCGTCGTCTCAATTCTGGACAGTTTTGTTTGAAGTGTCCAGGTCTTCCATAGTAGTAACAGAGATCATTATTTCTGGTGAAGTCATTACTTTTGCCTCCTTGAGATCTTTGTTGTCTCTGTCTCATGATTTGCTTTACCCCATGGTTGATGAGGGCTATTTCTTTTCTATTAGTATCTTCTGGAATGTCCTCCTCTCTGATTGGAGCAATGTCGAAGGCCACTGGTTTCCTCTTTTCATCTTTGTAAAACCTATAGATATAATTCTTTTCATATATGATAAGGTTACCTCGTAGTTCATCGTATGTTATGTTGTGAAGATCTCCATCTTCCAGAATAGCAGCCTTGGTTTTTCAAGTTTTTGGGAGACTTCATACTTGCTTCTAGACTTGCAGGCTATGAGGATAAACCATCCCTAGTGATTTTAGTTCTCACACAATTTTATTGAATCTGGTGAACATTGTTTCAATGTCCTCATTTTTCTCTATTTTAAATAACTCATATTCATTAACAAGAGCAAAAAGTTTTGACTTCTTGACTTTAGTGGTTTCTTCATAGGTTACCTCCAGTTTGTCCCACATTTCTTTTGCTATTTCACAAGTTGAAATCTTGTCATATTTTTCTCCGCTAACTGCATACAAAAACAAACTTATAGCACGAGCGTTAGTTTGGAATACCTTTTGTTGTTCTTTGGTGACCTCGAAGCTTTCAAGGTCCTCTACGTCAGAACTTCTAGGTTCTTTATCTTGTCCTTTCACTTCTCCTTGAGTCCTGAAATTGGATTTGGACCTTTCTTGATGACAACCTAGGCTTAGAAGTTGTTTGATTGGACAAAGATCCTGAACCTATTCTTCCAGTAAGAGTAATGTTTCCCATTAAAGTATGGTGGTCTTATGGAACAGTGACTATCCTGAAGGAGAGCACCAAGAATTGGATAAAGGGCCATTTGAACTTTGCTCACTTGCAGTTAAGCAATGATATCTGTGAGACCTGCTTTGATACCAATTGAAATTCAAAAGGGGTGAGGGGTAAATTGAAATTTTCTTTTGTGAGTCGACTACTGACCCCCCACAGTTGGCTCACCTAAAGATCAAAAACACTTCACAAATAGATTTAACAATTAAGCACGTAAATAATAAAGCATAAAGTAAACAACACAAAGATTTATCCTGGTTTGGCACACTCTAGTCCCCTTGGGTTTCAAGTTTCTTTTAGATTGTTGAAAGTTTGGTTTGAGTACAATGATGGAAAACAAGTTCTGAAGACTTATTTGCTCTTCAGATTTTTTGGTACAGCTTCAGTTGATGTTACAAAGTTGACTCGATCCTACTCTTTATATAACAATTGTAAACTACAGTTACGAAGCCTTGTTAGACTAAGATTGAAACAGTTTGAAGTTTCTGCTCGAAGTTGCGTAACCTATGTCTATCTTTAATCATCTTTTTTTATAGTTTTAGGTTGTTATTCTTCATAAGGAAACCCAAAATATTTCTTCTCAATCAAGGATTTGAATTGATTCCTTGATGGAGGGAGTTTGCACCTTATGGTATGTCCATATTAGATATGTCCATACTTGGTGCGATTTTCCTTTCTCACATCTATACATGTACATATCAGATATGTCCATGTAAGAAGTAAGATTTTCCTTCTCCTTTGATCTTACCGTGAGATGTGTCCAATTGCCTTCTCCATTGGGATCTTAAATTGATATGATTTTTGTTCTCTTGTCAAGCGATATCCTACTTTTGATGTGGATCCATATTTAGCAAAATATTTGAGAGAATATCCCTTGCCTCGTGTGATATATCCTCCCATGATTTGAGATTTTCAATGTCCTTTATATGAGATCTCTTTCCATTATTAGGGATCTTCAATATCTTTAATGTGGATCTATATTCAACACGATATTCTTTGAGAGAATATTTCTTGCCTTATGCGAGATATCCTCTAAGATTTGAGATCTTCATTGTCCTTTGTGTGAGATCTCTTTTCATTATTAAAGATCTTTAATATCCTGTAAAGTTCACTAATTAGTTTGTCATTATTAAAACATAAAACATAAATATAGGAGGCTAACAGTATTTACCTTTTTTTAGTGCAGGAACCGAGATGACGAAATGACAAAGATGACTTTGGAATTAAATTTTAACTCAAGTTTTGTCGGAGTTTAGGATGACTTCGATGGATTTTCGATTATGTGGGATTAAAGGAATGCTCCTTCAAATTCTCCAATTTTTTCCCCAAAAAATCCTCTCTTTCTCCTCTATTCCTCACTTTCTATTTATAAGCAAAATTATGGGGAAATATTAGGGTTTTCTGATTTCAAATTCAAATTTTTGATTGAATTTCTTGAGAGGCTTTGAGTTCCATAGTGGGACGAAACCATAATAGCCTTGTACTCCAACATAAATGAATGTGGTATATCCATTGGTTTCTTTCCGCAAATAGACGAACAAGGTTTGAAAGAGGGAAAAGTTGATGAGTTTCTAGCCATTATCGTCTATATTGAGGGGTAAAAGGGTAAAAGAATAGGAACAACGAGGTTGACTATGATTGGTGATGTGTTGAAGCTATTATTGGTGCCATGAGGGTTGTGCGTCGTTGCTATGGTGTTGTTGTTGGTTATCAGGTTTTTTCATGATTGTTAGGGTGGTGTACGCCATTTGGTGTTGAAGCTGTTAATATTGCTGTTATTGGAAGAGAAAGGCAAAAATGGGTCGGGTCAACCATTTTGGGCCTGTTGGGGCGACTGGTTAGTATTATATGGGGGTTGATTTGAAGTGAATTGGGTCATATAATTGTTGTTATTCTTTTGTTGGGCTAAAATTGTTTTGGGCCTAAATTGGGGCGGTTTGGAATAATTTTCAGAAGGGAGAGTAGAAATTAGGAGATTGTTGGGATTAGGGATTTAGGCCATTTATTAAATAGACAAAAATGAGAATTTAGACAATTATATTTAAACTTTAGCCTAATTACTGCATTGCAATTATGATCAACTTGATTTTCAATTAAGTTCTAATTTAATAAATTGATTAAACTGAAACAATATGTTAAACAAATTAACAACCAATTCAATCCCGAACTTTTTGATTTAATAGAATCAAATAAATATTTTCCAAATAAATTATTTTTAAATCAAGATTTTATACCATTTGAATCCATATTTTAGATAATCTTGATTAAAACTTAATTTTTTATAAAATTATATAATTTAGTATACGCAAATACAAAAATATATAATCATACTTAAAACGACTAAAATTACCTAGATACATACTTTGGAAAGATCTTATTTGGATAAAATAAATGTTGTAATTTTATTTAAAATTAAAGAAACTCGAAATTGAACTCAGTCGTGGAGGGCAAAAATTAGGTGTCAACAAGTACAACAGCTGAGACATTTATTTGAACAGATAACCCGTCTGTTGTATATTTTTAAATTTTTATTATATATATTTATGTAAATTCTATTTTTATTTGAGTGTGTTAATTCCCGGACTGTACACCTCCTCTTAATTCATATTCTTCTTAATCTGATTAGGTCAACATATGGAAGAGGTATTTCTCTCTTCAGGAGGCACTGGATTAATTTTCTCGTAATATGCAATTATGTATTTTTTTCACCGCATAATATAGAGATGAGTATTCATAAATTTGATTTTCAAATTGTGCAGTCTATTAGGCTCGAATCGCTGTCTTAGTATGTGGACAAGGTATTTTGTCCAAGTCAAAAATACATACACAAGTTCTTCTTTCAAATCAACTATGGCAGCATCACTATGCCCGATGATACTGAATTTGTAGTTGCCTATTTGATGGGCCAATAACTTGTTTCTTGTATTGACGTACTTTGATATTTATATTTCGTTGTAGAAATAAGTCTTTTTGGTGAGTTGACGAACTCCATATGCCTCTCATGAAATAATTTTGTAAACCTCATATTTATTCGGCAAATAGAGAAAACAGGAAATCCTCTTTTAACCTCAAACTTGCATTCACTATCTCAACAATTTTTGACGTCATAATATTATACTTATACAAAAAAAATCACTTAGTAAGAGATAAAATTATAATAAA
Organism: Capsicum annuum; assembly: GCF_002878395.1. Lineage (NCBI taxonomy): Eukaryota > Viridiplantae > Streptophyta > Magnoliopsida > Solanales > Solanaceae > Capsicum > Capsicum annuum. The sequence continues at coordinate 32,408,562 of NC_061119.1, read as the reverse complement.
CTCAAACAGGACAATCAATTTATAATATTATATCTAATTTTCAAGCAAAATGTCCTGATCCATCTGTGGAATCTGCCATGTTTGAGATGTTTGATTGCCTTGAATATCGTATCTTATTTGATTGAAACAATCATTGAACTCACCTCTATCGTGCGCTTTACTTCTTTATAAAAATGATATACGATCTTTGAATTGTGAAAGTTGTTTCGAATATTTTTCTAAGGTGCCTCATGTGACAACCATAATAAATTGATGGGTATACAATTGAGATCATTTTTCAAATACTTGAATGCCTATCAACAATTATGAACAATCCATTAGTATCATTCAATGATATGAGGCATCACATTCCTTGTCCACTACATAAAATACCACCAGAAAAATATAATTCTCTGCATGTTGTGCCACCGACGATACTAAAACTCCTTCATATGTGCTCTTCAAGAATGTCCCATCGACGGCTATGACTTTTCTCACTTGTTGAAAATAAAAATTCAACCTGCATAAAAGTACTTGAACTTTTTATTTCATCAACATGCAATGCCTTCTTACCTTCTGAATTTGCGGACTAAATCATATAACGGTATGCATCAACCATTGCATATCTGTGCTCATGTGTTTTCCTAGTCAAAGATTTTGCAATCTTCATGCCCTTATAAATCTTTTAATAAATTAACTTAAAATCTAATTTTGTACAAAGTGGGATTGGTGACATCTCTTGTAGATGGGCATTTACCATTGAGAAAGCTATTTTTAAAGTATTTACCGATAACCTTTATCGTGACATGTAAATTATAGCTCGTAATATGCTTCGGACTACATGTGTGATACTTTACAAAAGTTCTAACGCAGAATCTATCAGAATATATAAATTTCACAATCCTCAACCACTACTTGCATTCTAGATATGCACATCTAAAACAATACACACTATGTAAATTAATTACCTTCTTGAGTCTAAAATCTTTTTTCAAGCAAGCAATATGAATGAAGTGTATAGTTCTTCATTGTTCTTAAATGTCATTTCCCTATAAAAAAACTATTTTATCATCTTAAACATGATCAATTATGTTGATTGAGAATTGCCTAATATATTGCTTACAACCACAAGTGTAGGTATTTAGTCCTCTTTCACATTATCTCGACTCTCATTATGTGGAATATTCATGTCCACCCCATCTAATTCATCATTTAATATATTTTGTTGGTTTGTTCTACATTTTGATTCTCTATCGATGTTTCAACCATGTACATCCTTAAAATAGGCCTAGCTGCATTACTCAAATACGTACGTAAAGGAATCTGATCGCTTAAAAGGTAGGACACTCTGGTTTTTAAAAGAATTGTGCATGTAGTTAATAACAAGATCTTTCTATTGGCAATTTAGTCCACAATAACTGATGTTAAGTTCATAAAATTACCATACAAAATATCTCTTTGGACTATAATTGTTATCGTCTCTAATATGTCACCATTTTTCAACGCTAAATAAATTGATTGTTCTTCTCGATCTATTCACCATGAAAATTAACTTCTGTTGTTATTGATTCCTCCATAAATGGTACCTAAAGAGATTTCTTATAAAAAAAAGCTAATAATAATAGTATAGTACGTTGAGTAGCTATACACAACAACAAAATTATATGTTGTAATAGATTACTATCATTGTCCCAATAGGTAACTCATTTGTTATAACAAATGAGTCATCTGTTGTGATAAATCACTAAATAATTGCAACAAATGACTGATATGTTGGATTCAGCATCTGATTCTATCCCAGTATTGCACCTACTATAATATGAATCCAACAAGTAAGTCATCTATTGCAATAGGCACGTCATTTATTGCAACAGATGACACATTTGTTGCAATAGATGAGTTGTCTATTTTATACATGTTCAGAATCAAAAAGGAATCCAATAGGTAAGTCATCTATTGCAACAGATGAGTAATCTATTACATCAAATGACTTAATATTTGGATTCAGCTTCTGGTTCTGTCCCAGCTTTGCTAGCTACTATAACATATATCCAAAAGGTAAGTCATTTGTTGCAACATATGACTTACTCATTAGATTCATTATGAACATGTATCCAACAGATAAGTTATATATTGCAATAAATGAGTCATTTGCTACAACAGATGACCTACCTATTGCAACAAGTGACTTATCTATTGGATTCAACTTTTGGTTGTCCCAGATTTGATAAAAGCTATCCAACAGCTAAGTGATCTATTGCAACAAATCTCTAGTTTGTTGGATTCACTTAAGACATATGGTGTAATAGATTTCTTATCTATTACAATAGATGACTTACCTGTTGAAGCTACTTTTACAAAAAGCTGAAAATTATTCAATAATGATTGTAAATGAATATAACAGCTATTAGATACGCCACTATAAATTATTGAAAAACAACAGATATATCCAGATGAAAAATTAAACTAAAAATTATTATTTTCCTTACCAAAATCACCTATAAAGTAATCACAGTGATATACGAATAAAAGTTGGTCCAAAAATTACAAGAATAAACAGTAGCGACAGCAACAACAATGGCGAGAAGAAGAAAAAAAAAGAAAAGCAGCAGCAACATTAATGAAAAAACAACAATCGGCGCAAGCCAAAAGCGAAGAGAAATAAAAGAGCCAAAAGCGAAGACAACAATAATGGCCACATTTTCCCTTCAATTTTAGTTATTAGAATTTTCTAAGATGGGTCAAAGTATAAAATAAAAGATTTGGGGATATAAAATTTATATGAGTCAAACCCCTTTAATTCTTAATCAGAAATTTGTCACCCCTACTAAATAATTAAAACTTAAGTCACTACAACTTAATTTTAAAACTTTTTGTTCACCCTTAATTCATTGTCCCTAGTTACACTTTGTTTGAATGGTGGTTATCATAGTATAGTATGTATCGTTATCAAGAGTATTATATTTGTTTTGATCGTTACTTAAAATAAATGGTATGACATAATTTAATTTCATGGTTATAACATGGAAAACATCACTTTTATGTAACTACCATTCCATTGTTACCTAATTTTTCCTTCCAATTAATATTGACGGGTGCGTGATGAGGATCATGAACAACGGTGTAATTTCAATTTTATCCTTCATAGTGAGTTTGTAAATATAATACTTGAAAAAAGTGCAAAATGTGTTAGATATTTTATTACTACTTAGATATATATCTCGGTTACACGGAGCTTTTGATAGCACGAAGCATAGAGAAAATCGAATTACGAGAATCTAAAGTATGCAATCTTGCTCTGCATTTGTGTATCAGATGGTTTGTTATTAAGGGAATAGAAAGGGAAAAAATACTAAGGGATCATTTGGTTACTTGTTAGAGCCATGAGGAGCAATACAAAGAGTAGTTATGCAGAGGACTTAAAATTCATACCACCATCACAACAATATATTCAGTGTAGTCCCACAAAAAATGGTCTAATGAAAATAGAGTGTATGCAGACCTTACCACTACCTCAGAGGTAAGGTGGATGAGTTGTTTTCGAAAGGCTACCAGCTCAAGATAAGAACGGGCTAGAAAGAGATGTAATGAAAGTACATGAAATAACAGGTAGTAACTAGTAGCAGAGTTAGGATTTTCACTAAGGGGGTTCAGAAATAAACAGACGAACAAATCGAAGGATGTTCAACATCTATTATATACACATAAAAATAATTTAAATCATGCATTAATAGTATAGTTTTTCGCCCAAGGGGGTTCGGATGAACCCCCTCAATAGCTCCGTCTATGATAGTAACAAAAGCAATAGATAGTAGAAGACATTACTACAATAAAATAATACAACTATCAAACTAAACAAAAAAATAGATATTAACATAGATCAAAGAACAAGAAACTCCAAAAGTGATTTTACTACTATTACTAAGGACAACAAGACAATGCACTCATATCTATTATGTGCTCCTACTAGAGAACTTAGGGGTCGTTTTGTTGGAAATATAGTTATGCTAGGATTAGTTATGTTAGGATAAGTTATGATGGGATAAGTTATACTAGGATTAGTTATGTTGGGATTATTTTTTATTGGGTGTTTGATTTGTTGTATTCGAAGTAATATGCATGGTGTAATTTCTAAGAATAAATTAATTGATTACCAAAATATCCTCCATCTTATTTAACTTTTTTTTTATATATTTCTTTTCAAGCTTTAAATATTTATTCTTAAAAATAAAACTTTCATCTTATTTAGCTTAATTCTTTTTTTTGTGTGCATTTTCAAGATTATATCGTGTGTATTTTAAAAATAAAACTTTCGTCTTATTTAGCTTTAATTTTTTTTGCATGTGCCTTCCCATGATTATGTCGTGTGTGTTTAAAAAAAAATCTTACTACATCTTATTTAGTTTGAAATAAAAACTTTCAACTAAAGTTTGTTAAAGTAAAAGAAGATTTGTTGTTTATGTCACTTCATTTAAACACATATCACTCATATAATATAGGATATTAAAATTTATTTTAATTGATATATACAATATCAATTTTCAAGTGATTAAAAAACTATTTAATTTAAAATGTGTAATTGAACGATGGAGTCGATTGTGAAAGGATAATGTGTATTTTAACTAGGCAATGCCTTTGTAGTTGCTAAAACATTTTACCGATTATGAGTGAATGGTAATTATTATTATAAAATCTTCTTACTTTAATTAATCTCTTCATTGTGTAGTAAGAACTTTGTGTTATCAATTCACAAAAATAACACTTGGAAGGAAAAAGTTGATGTTGAAGTTCATTTTTCTATGCTTAAAATATTATAGTACCTACATTTTGTCGGATATATAAAAAATTATGTATAAATAAATAAATACCAACCCTTTTGGAAGTAATTACACTCTCTCCCACTTTTTTAATTACTTTACTCTCTCTCCCTATTAATATACATAACATAGCCGGCATATACATAGCATTCTGTGTATATGTTGGGATTTTTGTAATATGTTTATGAAGTTGAAATTTTTTGTAATATTGAAAACATAACTTGTGTATTTATGTAATTTTTAGAAAAATTATAGTACTTAGTTTTGATTCTTATTATGTATGAATTTGACATATTTTGATTTTTAATTTTTTAATTGTGCATTTTGATCCTTTATATAAGAAAATAGTATATAAGTTTATAAAATTTACAAACAATGGGATGAAAAAAATGCAAAGTTTAATTAAAAAGAGGTTAATTTTTCTCAGTCATATATTTTCGTCGTTCCAAAATAAGATATTTTAGTCTTTTTAATTTATCATAAATGTAATTTTGTCATTTTATAGTTTTATACCAAGTATAAATTATGATGAGATTGTTATCCAACCAAATGTGGAGATAACTTATTCCGATACTATTTATTAGTCCCGAGATAAGTTATCCCGAATATTAGCAACCAAACGATGCACTAAAATTTTTATCCCGAAACTATTATTTTATCCCAAAATTATTTATTTTAGTACCTCACACCAAACACCCCTTGGTCATATATTAGTTCATTCATCTTCTACCTACATAAATTAAATAATACATAAATTGAGTTACAACTCGTACACCAAACACCGTATTTGGTGTTGAATGTTATTAATAGCAACCAATGTAGTGCGGGGTATTAATTATATTGATTTTAACTCATGAAATATACAGGTAAAGTTTCTTTTCATGTTACAGCACTTGGCAATTCATTTTTACCCATGAACAAAGACTACATTTTTTTTTGTAATTGAGCTCACTCCAATTATCCAAAAAAGGTTTAAGCTTCATTAGCCTGAGCACCTTTATATATTTTCTTTTGAGATTGATAACATTGGTATATATATACTATCAACCAGCATAAAGGGTGTGTTGAAGCCTACGTACAGATTTCAAAAACTAAAACAAACAGAAACAGCAACTAAACATGTCTTATTCCTCTTACATGGAATTCATAATGTCCAGTAAGATTGTCATGATTTTTCACATCTTCCTTTTTTTTGGTTTTGACAATCGTGTTTGCCGCCTGCCAGGCTAGCTCGAGCACTTCTCAACCATTTTCACGGGATCTACCACCTCCCACGAGGTAACTTTACACCAAAAAATGGAAAAGAAAACTCAATTCTAGATGGAGCTGCTTTTCTAGATGGAGCTGCTTTTCTCTTCAAAACACCTTTCCTTTCAGGTTTATCCACCATATACAAGCGGGCAACAAATTCCACCATTTCTTCTGCCTAACACACACAGCTGCCCACAGTGTTCCAACCTAAGTTGCTTGGATTCGGTGCGGGTACGGATCTAGAGGTCAGATCCTTCTCGCTCCCAATTTAAAGATTCGGATATAAGGATGGATACGGGTGCGGGAATTTGGTGAAAAATAATTTAAATATCTAAAAATAGAATCATAAAACATAAATTATGAGATATTGTGGGGAAAACTTGAGGAGAAAATATTGTTCAAGAAGAAAATCCTGAAGGATATAAAAAGAAAAGCAATGACATAGAAATTTCTATATACAAGATATGTCATTTTCTTCAATTTCACCCTAGCTTTTGTTTTGATTACATAATTTCTTGAATTTGTCCGGACATTCCCAGTAGATTATGGTCCAAGTACCCAAAATCGGTTTGACTAGATCGAATGCGGATCCCACACCCACACCCATGTCATGTCGATACGGGTGCAGCATCGAAAATGAAGAGTCCGAGTAACTTAGGTTCCAACAACTGAAAAATATCTATCGTCATCTGTAGCACAGTCCATCTAACCATAGAGCTGCTGGTAAAAGGAAAAAGTAAGGTTAGACAAACCATCAAGGCATAAGAACGAAAAAGGCTTATAGTAAAACATATTTCAGCCCAAAACTTGACAATTGCTAGTAAGAATGTACAAGATTTTGTCCACTGCAATTCCAAAGCAAAGCTGAAAATAACTGCAGATGACCTTAAAAAGTTTTGAATAAGCAGTTGATCTCAGCGTATTGGGTTCTTTGACACTGCCATGGCTGCAAACTTGGCATAAATTTAGTTTCCAAAGAACTTACGTCCCCGAAACGTGCAAATTTATGTGCATTGCTCTGTAAAAGTGCGAGTCCCTAAGATCCAGGAAATTACACCAAAAGCTAAAAGGGTTGTTGATTAGAGCAAAGTACAATCACTGACATACCAGAGACAGTCAATCACCGTGAAAAAAGATCTCCATTTCTCTCCGATTGTTTTGGCCTTTTGAGCTAAAACGAATTGAGTTTCCATTAAACAAGGATCTGAATATGGATTTGAAGTAGAGGCTCAGATATGTGGAGAGCGGGGCAAAGAGGAGAAGATGATGACAACGCCATGGCTGCAAAATGAACCGGTTGCATGCTTCGAGTTTGCCCCACCAAGATACAAGTCGTGTTTTCTCCATGCCCCGAATTTCAGCCCAGAATCATCAGCAAATATCATCACTGCCTCTTTGGAAAGATGGAAACTTTTCTACAGCAACTTGTGGACAGTTTTCGAGAAAAGTAGTGGAACGGAGGGAGTATTAGTATTAGTGTAGTACTACTGCTGCTATCAACATCACATCAATAGCAACGGAACTTATTTATTTATTTATTTTTGGAAATTTCACAAATATAGCAACAGAGGGTTGTTGGTTTGGTGGGACAGAGAAATCATAGGCCAATCAGAGAGGCAACCACCCTCCAATAAATCCATTTTTGTTTCTGTTGGCCTCATTCTTTCTTCTGGGATGAACTGATAGTTTGACATTCAGGTCTGTATTTATGCTCAGGCAAAGAAAGTCTGGTGACGCATTGGCTGCAAAAATTCCCAAGGTGCATGCAATAAATCACAGCCATCCAGGTCATTGCCCTGCCAAGATACCAGTTGGGTACTCTCAATGCTCAATTATTAGCTCAAGAGAATAGATTTAAAGATAATCACTGTCCTACTAAGGAACCAATTTTTGACATCTTCTCATGATGTGTTTGTGTGTGTATACAGAGGATTTTTCGTCATTTAGGTTCAGAACTCCTCGAGTCCTTCAACATCCACTTGACTAGTTGGAAGTTGAGGCTAAGAACTGACAAAAATGGGGCAAAGAGAAGGCGACAATCGCCATGGCTGCAAAAGAACCAGTTGCATGTGAAAGAGAAGACTCAATCACAAGCCACTCAGGTTTGCCTTGCCAAGATACTGGTCAGATTGTCTAGATGCCCCAAAAATGGGCACAAATTAGCAATATCATCAATGCCTCTTTCGACAAAAATGGAAACTGTTCCACAAGAACCTGTTCGAACAACCTTAACAAGAAAAACTTAACAAGGGCCTGTTTGGATGGAGGACTTGTTTTAAGCGGCATTTAAGCATAAGCATAAAAGAAATGAGGCCTTAGCTCAGAGGGTCACTTGCTCTTTTGCCCCACGCCCTTAAGAACTGCAATTAAATGCAGCTCAGTATGATCAGAAAATTGAAGAGTATTTCTCCCATCGGCATCACATTCATTGCGATGGCAACAACCATTGCTTCTTGTTTCTACTTTTGGAAAGTGTTGTTGGTTTGGTTAAAGGAGATCATAGGCCAATCAGAGAGGGCAACCACCCTCCCATGAAAATCCATTCTCTCTGTTGACCTCATTCTGGGCTGAATTGATGTTCATGTACTTGAGTAGAGTGAAGGCATTTATAGATGGACCTGCGGAACTACAGGAGAAAATTCAACAAAAGGTGTCAAACAAGTATTCAATTAAGCACATGTTTGGCCGTGACAATTATTTATTTTTTCTGAAAATAAATACCCTTTTTCTCCCTGTTGGCCTCATTCTTCATAACTGAACTGAGCTTCCATTACTGGGTCATTAGCACTTTTACCGCAATTTTGTGTGGGCCATTACTGGGTCATTAGCACTTTTACCGCTATTTTGTGTTGGTCTTTAATTTATGCACCTTGTAACAAAAGTTCTTGTGAGACATAAGATTATATTTCCATATAATAATATCCCACAAGTTATATCGAGCATAACTCAGTTTCTAAGGAATTTGTTTCCCCAAAATGTGCAATATTATGTTCATTGCTATCTACTCCCTCTGTTCGTTCACTTTTACTTGACACATTTTAGCCTCACAGGAGTCAATTTGACTTGTCACGTTTTGCCTCACGCCAGTCGATTTGACTAATCTTTGAAGCAAAATTGAATTAGATAAATGCAATATTTTATATTTAAATTTTAAATATTTAAAAACCATACAAAAAATACTATAAGTTGCAATCCTTCTCATATTAAAGTGTAAGTCCCCTAAATCCAAGAAATAACAGCAAAAGCTAAAAAGGGTTGTTGATAAGAGCAAATAAGAAATCATTGACATACCGGATATATGGTCAACCACTCTGAAAAAAAAATCCCAATTTTTCTCCAATTGCCTCAAGTCTTTGAGCTAAACTGAACTGGGTTTTTATCAAGCTGGATCCGGGTTGGATCCGAATTCTGAAATAGCGACTCAGATGTGTGTAAAATCGGCAAAAGAGGAGAAAAAGATGACAATGCCATGGCTGCAAAACGAACCGGGGTTTGCTCGACAACATACGAGTCGGGTTTTCTCCATGCCCCGAACAATAATGTCAGCCCAGAATCACCACACAGTATATATCATCATCATTACCTCTTTTTTGGTGTGGCAATTTGTGGACAATTTTTCAAGAAAAGTACAAAGATGGAACGGAGGAAGCAATAATAATAATAATAATAAGGAGTACCATACTGTTGCGGTCAATGGCAAGGAAGGGTTGTTGGTTGGGTTAAAGGAGAAATCATAGGCCAATCAGAGAGGGCAACCACCCACCATGAACACACCATTTTTTCTCTGTTGGCCTCATTCCATCTGAAATGATCCTCATTCTTGAGTAAAAGATTCTTTATAGACAGCTAAAGAGAGTTAATATTAATTGATGTCTAACAAGGCCGCATACAATTGACTCCTGTAGTTGGAAATTGAGGCTCAGAGCTGCAAAAAAGGGGACAAAGAGAAGGCAATAACCGCCATGGCTGCAAAAGAACCAGCTACATGTGAAAGAGAAGACTCAAACACAAGACATCTAGGTTTGCCATGCCAAGATACGGGTAAGACTGTCTCCATGCCCCCAAACATCAGCCCAGTTTAGCAATATCATCACTGCCTCTTTCGACAAAAATGGAAACTTTTCCAAAAGAACCCGTTTTGAACAACCTTCACAAGAAAAAATAACAAGAGCCTGTTTCGATGGAATTATTTTAAGTGGCTTTTAAGCATAAGCATAAAACAAATGAGACCTTAGCTCAGAGGGTCATTTGCACTATTGCCCCGCACCTTCAAAGAATTTATGACGGTGCAATTAAACGTACCTCAGAATGATCAAAAAATTGAATATTACTACTGCCATCAGCATCACATCGCCACCACTGAAGGCGATAACGACAAACAATATTTCTTTTTTCCACTTTTGCATAGGGTTGTTGGTTAAAGGAGAAATCATAGGCCAATCAGAGGGGCAACCATCCTCCAAAGAAAATTCCCTTTCCCCCTGTTGGCCTCATTCTTCATTATGGACTGAGAGCTTCCATTAACTGGGTCATTCGCATTTTTACCCCTGTTTTTTGTTGGTCCTTAATTTATTACCCTCATAGCAAACAACTTTTTTGCGAGGCATGAATTTATATTTCCATAACTTAAGGCGTAACTTCAGTTTCTTACACACTCTACCGAACGATACCTGATAGTACTGCTGCCATCAGCATCATATCACCACCTCTTTAAGGCAATGACAGCAAAGATTGCTTCTTGTTTCCACTTTTGAAGAGGGTTGTTGGTTTGGTTAAAGGAGAAATCATAGGCCAATCAGAGGAGGCAACCACCCTCCAAAGAAATCCCCTTTTTCTCCCTGTTGGTTTGGTTTGTCATTTGTGCTTGTCTTTAATTTACGTGCCTCGTAACAAACAATTTTTTCGCTGAGACATAAGTTTATATTTTTCTTATAATAATATCCCACAAGTTATGTCAAAACATAACTTCAGTTTCTCAAGAACTTAACTTATGTCCCGAAAACGTGCAATTTTTATGCCCATTGATATCTACTCCCTCCGTTTACTTTTACTGTCACGATTTACTTCATCAAAATCAATTTGACTAATCTTCGAAACTAAACTAAATTATATTACTGCAATATTTAAAATTTAAATTCAGATAGTTAGAAGACTATACGAAAAATACTATAAGTTGCAAATCTTTCTCAAATTAATATCGCATTATTAAAATGCAAGTCCCCGAAACAAAATAGAGGAAATTACAGCAAAAGCTAAAAAAGGTTGTTAATTAGAAAAGTAGAAATCATTGACATACCGGATACCAAAAAATCCCAATATTTCTCCAATTACCTCAGTCTTTTGAGCTAAAATGAATGGATTTCCATCAAGATCCGAAATTCCGATCCGACCCGGATCCGAATTTGTCAGATAGAGGGAGGCTCAGATGTGTGTAAAATGGGGGGAACAAAACGGAGAAAAATACGACAACGCCATGGCTGCAAAACGAACCGGGTTTCGGGTTTTTGCCCCGCCAAGATACGGGTCGGGTTTTCTCCATTGCCCCGAATAATAATTTCAGCCCAGAATACATTATCACACAGCAAACAATAAATATCATCATCATCATTGCCTCTCTTTTTTTGGTAGTAGCAATTTGTGGACAGTTTTTTAAAGAAAGGTAAAAAAGATGAAAAGGGAAGTAATAATTATAGTACTGCTCTTGGCTCTTGCTGTTGATATAAACGTTATGTTATGCTCATTTTTTATTTTTTTTTTGGTTTTTGTTGAGAAATAAGAGGGAGGGTTGTTGAGTTTGGAGAAATCATAGGCCAAACAGAGAGGGCAACCACCCTCCCATGAAAATCCATTCTCTCTGTTGACCTCATTCTAGGCTGAAATGATCCTCATGTGCTTGAGTAGAGTGAAGACACTTTATAGATGGACCTAGGGAGTTGCACGAGAAAATCCAACAAAAGGTGCCAAACAAGTATTCAACCAAGTAAAGTTTTAGCTATAAAGTTATTTCACTTTAACGAAAATTATATTTTAAAAAATAAAATAAATCAAATGTATATTTATTTATTTATTTTATAAAGTTCAAAAACAATTCTGACTGCGTACATCTTACCCTCTCCAAACCTCACTATGTGAGAATACACGAGTTTGTTGTTGTTATTGTTGAAAAACAATTTTAATTTATATTCATGGTCAAACAAAACATCAATTTTAACTTTAACTCCAATTTTAAAATATTATTATTTTAATGGCTAAACGAAGCTAAAATTTTGGTGACTATTTTGACGGGCAAGGTTAAAGCTACTTAAAATAAAGGTTAAATTAATTGATAGCTGGATTAATATTTTTAATTTTTTTAATTTTTTTAAAAATACAAAACAATTCAACTTATTTACTTCCACAATATAAACAAAACAAAATTAGTTTTCAAAAAAATTAAAATCATTCTCTTCTTGTCAAACGTCTCTTGTCTCTCAACAGTTGTTGTTGCCTTCGTTTCACAACAGATTACCGTGACCAGCCACCTTCGGAGACTTTAATCTCTGACAGTTTCAATTTCAACTTCTTCAGCATTCGTTTTTCTATTCTAACCGTCAATTTCTCTTTCTTCTTGAGTAAAGGCTTTTTTTTTTCAAAAAATTAGGACTTTTGAATTAATGAGGAAAAGGAAGAATCGGGTTGTCTTCTCTTCAAACTATGGATTAATAACTTTGACATTTTATACTTAAAAAGGAAAGAGGAATCCGAGAAATTCTAATTTGTCGTATTTTATTTTCTTAATATGGTGGTTGTAGTATTTGTGGTATCTTTTTTAGTGAAATATAATTTTTTTTTGTTGTTCTCGAATATTATTGTAAAAATAGTGAAAACTAAATTTTAAATTTTTTTGGAAGAAATCTGTTGTGGCAAAACTCAACAATTGTTGAGAGTATATCATAGATTTTAGTGAACAGTTGAACACTTGTGATATAAATGGGTTCAAAAAGTTAGGATTTTCAACAAAATACCATTTGTTTTGGTTAATAAGAAGCAGTCATCTTCTCTTCAAAGTTAAATAGTCTCAAGTTAGTGATTGTTAATAAATTTGTGATATATGTTCTCTCTTAACACTTAATATGATTGTTTTATTTTAAATGTTGGTATTGTTGGTGTTATTATATTATAAAATTCTAAATGTTGGTGTTTGTTAGTGTTGTTGTATTGCAAAATTGTAAATATTAGTGTTGTTGAAGTTATTGTATTGTAAATATTGGTGTTGTTGGTGTAGTTCTTGAACATTGTTGTTCAAGTGGTAATAGTTGTAACTTGTTCTTGGTGTTCTTAAATATTGAAGAATAGTCTTGATTGACTTTTTGTTGTTGTCCTCTGTTGTTGTTGGTGTTTTGTTTTGCAAGTATTTTGACTATTCTCAACAGATGACTCATCTATTACAATAGATTAGTCACATGTTGGATACAAACAAAACAGTGCAATAAAAATATTATTAATATTCCAACAGATGTCTAATATGTTGTAACATATTAAGAATTTGTTGAAACGTATTTAGCATCTATTGGGAACAACATTGCAAAATAGAATATAGATCATAAGTTATTATTATGATGTTTTCAACATATGAATAATATGTTACAGATAAGTCATTTGTTGTAAGTATATTACCCATTTGTTTTTAAAAAAGTTACAGTAGCTTTGTTGTTTTGATTGCTTCCAATAGATAAGTGATCTGTTGCAACAGCTGAGTCATCTGTTAAAAGAAATCAAAATAATATTGAAAAAAAAGTCAAAAAAACACCCTTCAAGTATTGAAATTGGTCCAAAAATATCTTCTGTCTATCTATTGGGCCAAAATTATGCCTCAAATATACCCTTAGAACTAACAAACCTTTTTTAAACCATAATTAAAAATTTCATTAAATAAGTGACAACTTTCTATTGGTTGTAAATTAAATTAATTAATATGTTAAACCAAATTCCAATCCAACTAAAACTACCTGATCCAAACCATTAAAATTGCCCCAACCTATTAAACAAAAAGAGAATTTTGAAGCCTAAACCTAATTTCATCAACCAAACTGTTGGAAAGCTATTTTGAAGCCATGATTTTAGACAATAGTGACAATGAAGAAATCGATGCTCGACTCCGATATACCTTTTATGCGTATTGATGTCGACATCTTTTATTTCTTCTCCTCAATAATTGATTCCTCTACATATATGTATAATTGATTCCTCTATATATATGTAGGGATTGATTGCAAGAGTTTTTACTGCTACAACCCCAAACAATGGTGGAAGTCGATTCTATAAATGCCATTGTCCTGGTTCATCATCTTGTGATAATTAGGGTTGATCGATAGTGAACTTCCATTTTATGTGTCATTAATGATCCATATATTGAAAGTTGAATTGGATCCAATTCGAAATGAAAGAAATCATTTGAAGAATATCTTGAATGATATAGGTCGCATTGAAAGTCAAAAATTAAACAATTATTCAGAGTTAAAAGAATTTGACTGCTTATGAAAGTTTAAATTTGGACATTGAAAATTTAGGTTTGAAGAAATCAAAAGATTATCATCATCAATTCATAAGCTTGCTTCTAATTTCTTGGGCCATTATTGTTGGTTTTGTAGCTTTCAAGATGACGTAATATGGTGTTATTGTCTGTTTGTGTTAGTTAAGTTAGTAGTATAAGTTGGTTATGTAGTATGAGTGGTTTATGTTGTCAAATGCAGGAATTTCGCTAACTTAGAATCAGCCGGTCTAATGCAACGTTATGAAGAATTCTATCCCCTAATTATAATGGTATTTGCTTGTGATGTCTATTTGTTTGTGTTAACTAGTAAATCTAATTGAAATGCAAACAAATTGATCTGAACATCATAGAAACCTTGTTGATCTCAAAAGAGAGAGTTACAGATAATCAATAGTAAACTTCTATCAAAACAAAATCCTTCATTGTTAATTACTTCGAACATTATCATTAGTTGGTTACTTTACTCTCTCATTTAATTAAGCTAGCTTGTCGAAAAGACTTATTTTAACTTATAATTTTTTTCTCCAAAAAGTGAGATTTACTCTTTAACGTGATATCTGTTTTTGTCACCTGAGCATTAGATAGGACCCAATCAAGGATTTGACAAGTAATGTTCACCACAACATCCCACTTCTAGCAACAAAATGGAAGTAGTCATCACCCAGAACATAGTAAGAAGCAAGGCTCTTACTATTGATTCACCACTACCATTTCAAAGAATCTAGATAAACCTAGTTGAATTTGTGCATCTGACTCTTTTTTAATTGTTTAACTCTTTCTTGGTGAACTTTTATTGATTGTGCATCTAGTTTTTAAGTTATTTTTGACAAAGGAATTTATGACTGTCCACATCTAAGCTAGCGTTTGCATAAATTTTCAAATATTTTTGGCAAGTCATTTTTGGATGAAATTTCACTATGTGTTTGGTCATAGTATTTGGGAAATATATTTCACTTTCAAATGTTGACAAAAATTAAAATTTGGCCCAAATATTAGTATTTTCTTGTATTTGAAAATTTAATTTATTTGCTACAAACATTTATCAAATAATAGCAAATTGTATGGTCAAACACCATTTGCCAAGTTTTTTTTTTTCAAAAACTACTTAGGAAATCTATGGGCAAACGAGTCCTAAATCAAGGTGAAATGTAAGAAATGATCATGATATGCGCCTAAAGTGTTTTCTGATATTAGTGTACCACATGCTTCTTTCTTTATCTGGTTGTTGTGAGTATATATCGATCCCCTTACCTGAAGTATGCCAGTTAATACGACCTGTCACAATAAATTCGAATGTACTTTAACATTATTTCAACACAAAAAGTTGACACTTAGTAGTGTTAAGCTACTAAGAAAATGTCTATTCACAACTTACAGTTACTCCTACATGTGATCTTGATTTTATTACCGTGACTTTGATGCTGCCACTTTCCTTGAATTCATAGTTAGTAATGTAATCATAATTTTCTGCAGTCGACACCAGGCTCACCACTCATCTAACCCTTCTTATCTGCAATTCAAAATTTTGCAAATGAAAGACAGTAATTCGAAAGCAATTTAAGCAAGAACATTATATACTATACTAACTTACCACTTTTCTAGAAATTGCAACCTTTGTATGGTCCTCATATGATATCTCCAGTATAACATTCAAATATACAAATTACATTAGTCATTTTTACTGGAGTACCATCTTGATGGATGAAGCGGCCATCAATAACTTTGCATTTTTTCGAAAACTCTTTGATGCTTCAAGCTCTATAGCACTAAGACCAAATCCATACTCACTTGCATCTAAATAAGTACTAAAGTATCATTCTTCAGTCATATCCATATATGGCACAAAAGTTTTAGATAGAAATCCTCTGTACAAGACATTCCTTAATTCTCCTTTGTCAACATCAAAGATCGATGTTAGTGAGTGATATAATTATTCTCTTCTTTGCTCCCGTATGTTCCATCCCATTAGTTTTGATTATGCCACATCATAGTCAACACTATCTTATTACTTCCCCGTCCCATTTTATGTAACACATTAAATGAAGAAATCACGGTAGACTGCTAAAGCATTCAATAATGTTCCATTCCCTGTGGATATGCCTCAATTTGGTGAAAACTAATTAGATTGATTCAACCTAATGATATCAATGGATAAGGACTATTGATGTCGGTAAAATTATGCCTCCTAAAAAGTATAACGCGGTCATTTATTAAACATAGACCCCAACTAGGTTGGGGTTGAACCTAATAGGACAAAAATCTTCATGATCTTGTTAATGTAGCTGAAAAGTGTAGAAAGTAAATGGGGGTTTTGTAACAATCAGTAGTAACAATAACAATGCTTGGCAAGTGTGGTTGAAATCAATATGAGACGATCAGTAGGATTGTGTTTCCCCTGATTTCTTAACTACACAGACTTATCGTGCTCATCAAACTATCTTGGTGTCTTGCATGCAGAATCTAATAAGTTATGTATCACCTAATCGCTTCTCGACCTTGGTTTGGGTAAATTTCACTCATCTTCTCTCATCTCAGACTGTCGCATTACTGACCCTTGTTCTGGATTCCAGATTAACTATCTCCTCTCAGTCTCCAATTAATTAGATGAATATTGGTAGCTTCAAATTACTATTATGGTCTTTTTTCCTAATCTCAACCTCTCTATCGAGTTGAATACAGGTAGGTTCTTAACGTTTGCAACTGTTAAAAATCAATCCAAGCAAAGAAAACCACAATACATACACGAACACCAATTTAGAATGGCGTCGCACTTCCAATGTTTTGTTAACCCATCAGGGTTCCCATAATCCTAGTTATGGATTTAGCTACTCATGAGCATATGAATGATCTTATGAATAATAAGAATAAAAATTAAAATCTCAACTTCATATCAAACCGTAAAAATGAATGAACAAGAATTCCAAGATCAAAAGTATATCTTAGAACTCAAAACAATGTAATAAGTATGTAAAATGTGTAAACTATTAATGAAACATCCCATAAGTATTTATAGATACATTAGAAAACCTAGAAATCTATCCAAAACAAAGTAGGAAAATAATGTTGGAACCAACCTACGACCCTACATACAGGTCGTAGATAGTACACACGGGGCCTAGGTGGGTTAGAAATCAGAGTAATTTGCAAATTTTAGAATCCCTACCTATGAGGGGCACCTATGAGGCCATAGGTAGTACATACGCCTCATAGGTAGGGTCCGAAGGATTTATACCAAGGCTTCACTTATTAGAAATCCATTTGTTCTACCTACGTGGGCCACCTACGGGCCATAGTTAGGGTCCGTAGGTAGCCCTCCTACTTCACTTTATTTTTTTTGCTCCTTCTCTGTTGCAAACCCTGTTTTATTGTAAACCAACATAAAAATGCATCACATCTAACCAAAAGACCTAAGTACTTGCATAATTTCCTTGATTTAAGTACCAAAAGTTTCATGAAATTATGGCACATCAACACCCTCAACTTAGAACGTTTGCATGTCCTCAGACAAAAAATACATAACATAAAAAAACATGATACTTAACTAAAAGATACCTAAGGCATATACGAAAGTCAACTCAACCTAGCTCAATAATCTATACCTACTCCTATTTTTGACTTTCCAAACCACTGTACAGATCCATGTACACAACAGTATGACACAACAGAATCAAGTGATGACATTACATTAGCAACAAACAACCAGACTTATATGAAATTTACACTACCCAAACAACTAAGCAGTTACCAATACAACCCGTGTACCCTCAGAACAAAGAATTCTTAATTATCACAGTATAATAATACATGTTAATGCAGGGACAACGTCAAGACACACATGCTCACAACAGAAGTTCTAGCAATGTGCATAAAATACCATAGGCTTGCCCTCATTTTCTACCTTAGTTTTTCTATTAATTAAACTAGGATCACTATAGGACTTTTCTCGGCTTGTAATGTAGACTTGGGGGCAAGTATGGTACATTTGGGATAAAGTGACTCATCCTCCTTGACACTACACTTACCTTATTTACTTTCACTACTCAGCCATACTTCTTTTATTTCTCCCTTTCTCTCTTTTATTGCTTATCCGAATTAAGTGTGGTTTCTTTATTTATTCATTTTTTTCTCTATTTTTTCATTTTTCTACCACACCCAACCCTACTTTGTTTTCTCTTATTCACACCCTTTTTCATATGCACCCTATGATAGCCACCCTTAACTTAGGCGATTTGCGTAAGTTGACGTGCACAGTGTCCAAAGAGGGACCAGGGCCAAAATATGTTTATTGTAATTAAACGGGAAGGTTACAAGGTGAAAACATGAGAATAGGTCATTTTTAGCTCAAATCAGGGATCAGGGGATACTTATTCTTATTTGGGTAGTTTTTTAGGCTAAAAGTGGAATAATTCCAAAAACGGCCTATGATTATGTCCTAACCAACTATCCTACAACCTAGGCATGACTAACCGGGCAAGTTCTGAATTAAATGCACAAAGAAAACTAGGTAAATGCCTCATACACATATGGTACAAGGTTATATCACCAACTACTACCTATATATTTTATACAATGCTATGCTTTGATTATATTGTCCCTAATACTTATGCCATAGCAAGATTTGAACAATGGTCACATATAATTACATCACATAGTTCACAAAACTTTTTGGAAGTGTATCACATTTTTCAAACTCTTAAAAACACAAAACAAAACATGTCAACTATACTTAGGTTCCTTATTTTTCTTCAACTTAAACATAAACAACACATAACACAACCTAAACATGTTGTTTCTACTAAGATAACCCAGCTAACAAAAAAAGAAACACGACAACAAAAATCCTCGATTATGGTACACCTCTACCCTAACTAAAAGATGATGCACTATCCTCATTGCATACTAGAAACTGAACAACAAACGGGTGTAGGTACATACTTGGGACAGTATAGGCGTCCAAATTTGGCTTACCCTAGGGCATCAAGTTGCTCATCGGTAGAAGGAGATAGTGGTGCATGGCTAGAAGAGACATCCAACACTATCTGGGCACACCTATCCTCGCCTACCATACACTGAACTCTCAACTTTATGGCATATTTTTGCAATACCTGCTGAAACTCCACCTCAGGATCATCTAGCTTCTCCTAACATCTTCTATTGTTCTCAATAATCGGGGCCTCATCATCCTCAGCGAATATGTTAAAAACCATAGGTGTTGGCCGAGAAAGTGGCTATGTGAAAGAAAGAATCCCATGTGGCTCTCAGCTAATGAGTGCACCTCAGATATCAATATGGCCACCTCCTCGCACAAGCCCGACAAATCAAGCACATGGACCTCGTGAAGTCATGCTTCCATCTGGTCCTTAAAGTTGTCTATCCATCCATGCAACTCTCTTGTGAACCACTCTGTGATGACCATTATCCTGCCTTAACTCTAGCCTCAAAATCCTCCAAAGTAGTACAGACCTATGGATGGATCTATCTAAATAAAGTGGCCAACTGGGTATTTATATATGTTTGGAAACCACTCATCTCCTGTTGTCGATCGACCAACTACTGTATAAACCCCCAAGGTATACTAAAAAACCAACAACTAACAGGGGATATGGAAAATTAAAAGCCATAACTGGTGCTGAAGAAGAAGCCGAGGCTGGTGTTGAAGTTCCCACAGCTCCCTCACCACTTGTAGTAGTCATAGGCTTAACTCTCTAATAGACCATATCAATATCAACACTCATATTCAGCCTCTCAACAGGTTCATCCAAAACATAAATCTCCTCAAAATAGTCGTACCCAAAAAAGTAGATAGATGTGCTCGATGTAGCACAATCAGGTTGGTCATATTCTTAATCAGTGCTATATCTGCCTTGCGGTCACCTTATCCCACTGATCAATGTCTGGAATAGGCAAAACTTCAATCGCATCACATAACCTCTGCACTAAGAATGGGATGGGAATGGTGGAAAACTCTCTAAATGCCCTCTTATGGATCTCAACACGGATCCACCTAACAAAGGCGATGTCATAGCCAGCTATAAATCTGGTAATTAATACTGCTCTATTATAAATAAGCATGTTGTCATATATGTTAGAATCAAATGGTGCCTCACTACCATCCATTAGAACTTTACTGTAAAGCATAGTGATGCCTTCTAAATCTCTCCCTTTTCCTCAACCCAAGGGACATCAGTCCCCAATCTATGATTTGCTCGACTACCCATCTTGCCAATTCAACTCTCTGTGCACTATGCTCAACATCCCTCATCATGCTCCTACTCCACACCAGTGACAATCGATAATCAAACTCGACAGTGGTGGATGGCCCTACAAACTTTGGCGTAAATAAAACTAGCCAGATAGTCTCCTCAAATATGTCGACCTTAACCTTTCAAACTAATGTATGGTTTAGTGGGGAATGTTCCA
Source organism: Capsicum annuum (assembly GCF_002878395.1). NCBI lineage: Eukaryota > Viridiplantae > Streptophyta > Magnoliopsida > Solanales > Solanaceae > Capsicum > Capsicum annuum. The sequence continues at coordinate 32,387,562 of NC_061119.1, read as the reverse complement.
TTCCTATACCCCTAGTTGGGGTTACCAAATAGGACAATATTGTATATGAAGCATAGAACTCTCAAATAATCTCTGAGTTGTACAACTCTAATGACTGGGTCATCCACCTAAATTGACATCTCTAAAATATAGGCTGCAGGTCTGGAGCACTTGCTAGAGTGTCCATCTTAATCCTGGTCTCCTCTATAATACCATGCCGAATTCTAGATTTCTTAATAATAGTGATGTATTTATCATAAATATGTTGCATCCCCACCCCCACACCATCTTATATTAACCTAAGCAAGTGGAACTACGGAGATGTGTATGTGCTGTGACTCCTGGACAACAGGTACAAAAGTTGTGATAGCCTGAGTACCCTTATCTGAAAAAGAAAATATCCTGAGAAACCTAAGATACATCATCACTCTCATCGAACGGGGGTTCAATTGAGCTCAATGCAGACTCACTATCAGCTGAACCGAATGCAGACTACGACCCTTCCTCAGATTGAAAGTCGGTTGCATCCTTCTCCTCTTTAGAATATGTCCCTAACTTGGACTCTATATCCTCTAAACTAGATGTCAACTCATCTTATCCCTCATTAGACTATCGAAAGTGTGGTGGTGAAGTTATGGCTGACATCATCCGAGCCTCATCTTGATAACTTAAGGTTATGAAGTCAAGGACCCTAACTGTGGTACCTGTGGTGGTCCAATCTAGGGCCCAACTGAATAGTAATTACTGTAGTCTAAGAAATGGTATGAACAGTTGCTTGGCTGCAGCTTGCCTCTGTGTCTGGCCCTGAGTCTAGTATGGGACCAAGGGTATACTG